>NC_056004.1:20801220-21103137 GCF_018446385.1 Zingiber officinale
GTTACCTTTTTCTCCAGTCTTCTACTATATACCAATTAGACTGAATCCAGGAATAGTTTGTGGACCAATGGTAGTGTAGCTGTGTCATGAACAAAGATTATTCTTGGCAAATGAAATATATGTGCTAGGAAGATAAGAAAGCTGACCCAAATGTGGAAGGGATAGAAATTGAATTGAACTTTTGAAATTTCTGTGAAGGTGTTTATTTTTTAACATTGGAATATTGAGAGGGAAGCGCATTAATGTACATACGGCAGTAACTGCAGTTTGAAGCTCTTTGAGTGTGAAAGTTTTATGATAAACCGGAAATATAACACTGACAACTATTTTAGTTAGCTTGCTAGAGATTTGTGTTCTAGGAAATATCACATTTTCTTTGGTTTGAGAACAATTTTGGAAGCATTGTTTTGTTATGCAATTTGTATGCTTCCAACAATGTGTCTTATTTGCATGTTGTAATGTATACTTGATTAGGTTAAGATAACATGGAAATGTATCTAATAGGCATTGGATTTTAATTGCAGAATGAGCCTATTTATTATGTGAAATATTACGACCTACTGTGTGATTTGGCAATCAGGAGTTTCTGGGTAGGAAACTTAGCAAATACTGCAAAAAAAAAATTGACAATCAGGAAAGCTGAAGGAAATCGCCAATGGCGATTAACAGGTGTGATTGATTTGGTTCATTTTTTGTTTCAATTTTGGATGCCCACCTCTATTTGCAATTTTCACATTATTGGTGATGAAGAGGAGTGCGAAAAGAGTGTGGGAAGGAGCTCTTTATTTATTTTTACAAAAAATATTTCTTTTTCACCAATGTACTCGCCCTTCAGCTCTCGAAAATCATAGTAGTGCATGTGCCCTGCTGTGCCCACTAGTTCTAGGGGAAATTTCTAGTTTATCAGTACATTCTGTTACTAAGGTCAGCATGTTTGCTCCTCAGGTAAATTTAAGGCTGTCCTTGAGATAATGAGCGAAATGCAAGAGGCAGGAATTGTACCTGATAAAGCTGCATGCAATATTCTCATTCAGAAGTGTGCCAAAGCTGGAGAAACACTGGTAATGAGACAAATTCTCCAGCAAATGAAGCAACACTCAATCGTTCTTCGCCATGCGGTATTTATGGAAGCACTAGAAGCTTTGAGACTGAAAAATCAATGTGATCATCTTCTTCGAGAAGTGAACCCTCATCTTTCGTTTGAAGGCTGTGAAGAGGAATTAGACAATCAAAGAACTCTTTCTGATACAAATTATTTGGTCGATAGGTCCATAATAATTAATCTTTTAGCAAACAAGAACTTTATTGCTATAGAGCACATGTTCAATGGGATGATTAACAAGCATATAGAATTTGACACTGAGCTCATATCTACTATCATTCAAGTCAGTTGTGCATGTTACAAGCCCTCTTGTGCACTAGTAGCATTCAGATACTGTTTGCAAATTGGGACAGTTCTCAATAGAGCTGCCTACATCTCTCTTATTGGCTTCTTCACCAGGGAGAATGCATTTCAGATGGTCTTGGAGATTGTTCATGAAATGGCCAAAACTGGCATTAACTTTGGAACATATCTTGTTTATCTCTTGATATATAGGCTTGGCTGTGCAGGGCTCTGTAGTTATGCTGAAAATATCTTTTATTCTTTGCCAATGGAGCAGAACATTATTACCTGTACAGCTCTTATGGATGCTTTTTTTCAAGCTGGTGAAACTGAGAAAGCTCTTGATCTCTACTCAAAATTAAGAACACAAAACCTTCCTATCTCATCTGGCACGTATGAGGTGATGATACTTGGTCTACAAAGGTGCGGCAAATTTGCTGATGCAGAAGTTTGTAGGAAAGAGAAGAAGAAAATTCGAGGGAATAAATATTATCAAGATAAAATATCACTGGATGAAATTTTCTGTAATTTCCTTTTTGAAGGGACTCCCAGTTAGGCAGCATTTGAATTACTGAGAATAACTTGAGAAATTGAAGTCTTGAGCATTTTGTTGCTGCTATTGCTACTGACTAGAAGATATCTCCTAAGATCCATTAGGAAAGCACTCGGAACTGGATCATGTAGCAACTGGATACTATAAGGTTTCATAAACTGACAGAAACTCAAGAAGTTTCTGTCTGGAAAATTAATAAGGAACAAGTTCCAAATGAAAATGAAAAAAGAGGATGGATCTTGCATGATCATGAGGAATGCCCAGTGGCATTGTTATGAGTCAAAAGAAATATTCAGTTGTTAGGAGATGTGACACCATTAGTTGTTTGAATTTGAAGGTTTTGATTTTCTGCACCAACTAGTAATGCATAAAAGATGCTGGTGTTAAATGTGGTTTATAAATGAGATTTCCTACTCCGAGAATGAATATTTCAATCCTTGTAAAGAGGCCCAAATAGGTTACCGGTAAGTAGTGCAAAAATTTTATTGGTGAATCAGATAATTTCATTCTAGTTTTGTAATAAATCTGTATCTAATTGACCAGTAAGATACAAAATTTGTTATATAGCTTTTCTCGGGCCTAATCTTCTTCAATTCTTCCTAAGTTATCATCAATCTTTCTAATTGGTCAATAGTTCAAATCTTTAAACCTCATTGTTTTTCCAATCATTGCACTTTGTTCCATATCGTTCAGCTACACTAATGGACCTGTGATTTATGAATGCCTGCTAAGTATCCACGTCATCTTAGTCAACGTGAAACAATTGTTAGATAGATGACAAATATGTAATAATCATAGAAACAGAATTAGGTTTTTTTTCACTATTAAATTTTGTAATAAATTGTTTGTGTTTTAATAGTACACTTATGTATGGACTGGCTGTGGCACTTTCATGACCTTCAATAAGCAACTCTGGAGTGACTGAAACTCAACGAGTGACACAGAATGACAGAAATATGCATGATCTATTTGAAATGTCTGCAATAGTTTAGGTATTGTTTAGTAATTAACCCTAATTTTTCTTCTAGTGCATTCATTACATGATTTTTCATATTTGGCTGATAATTCTTGAAACCTCTACCACCATAGTGTGTTCTTAAATTTCTTCCATGTAATATTCTTAATTTGGTTGCTTCATCCTAATTGTGTGAGGCTTCTTGGTGCAAGTGCTAGATATATATATAAGCTTTGGTGGTGTTTACTGCTTATTTATCCAATATATTACTGAAAGCTACAACATCAATCTTTTGGGAGGTCTGTGTAGAGCACATTCAGGAATTTGGCTCGATATGTTTCTTAGTAGAGTTTCAAGGCTTGCCAAAACTATTTCCACTTAGCAGATAACGTCCTTCCGTTTAGTGGACTTTAATATAATTCTTTTTTAACCTAACTTAAACTAGCAAATTCCAAACTGGTTAACAATGGATACATTGAACAAACATTATGCTCAATTGTTTTATATAAAGGTTAAATCCAATTCAATTGGTTATCAATACAATACGTCTACAAAATTCTCAGTAACATGTTCTATGTTGTGTAATTGTTATTGACCACCATTTACGATTTGAAGCTGAATTTGTCACTTCATACACAGATTGCTGAATGTTTTAAGAGAACTCCATTGACCTATTTTCAATGTGTTGACAGGTTGCTCAGGTTGCTGATGTTCATCTATTTACTGTTCAAGTTTGTTTCTCACACCATCTCTTCATGCTTTAAGTCTGTAAATCCATGTATATTGTCCCGTTGAGATAGTCTAGTGGTTAGTGCATGAGGTGCTGTCAACTTGAGGTATGAGATTTGAATTTCGGCATAGTCGAGGTAAATATCTCCCTCATGCGCCAATCACTATTCCAAGGCTAGTAGTCGTCTGTGATTTATCTCTTTCATATTAATCCTGGAATAGATTGACGAGAATGCTGAGAGTAAACATATTCGTCTTTTGCTAACTTATAAATCCATGTATCTTGATCCATTTTTAATTGTGGCAACAATTTTATCTTTTAGAACAAACTTAGAACAAACTTATCCCTGGCTGCAACAAGATAATTTATTATCATCTCATTAAAATGTCCTACTTTTATTTCAAATGCATGAACCAGATTGGTTTTAAAATATATAAGAACATCCACTGACATATGATATTATATATATATATTTCAGTTTTTCAACCAATTATTTTAGGAGATATTGGTCACTTAAATTCGACTACTAAGTATAATATTTATGATTGTCTATTTGAAGCAGTTAGCGTTCTTAATTTATCATTCCATTAAAAAAAATATCTTAATGTATATCACAGTAATTGATATTCGAGTCTTAAATAACTGATTAATCGTTAGAATGTTTGACTGCTGTACCATTGTTCGAGAGCAGTGATTAGTTAGAAGTGAACAATCAATTAATAAATTTGAACAAATTAATTTTTAAAAGAAAAAGCTAATTAATTCGGTCAACAAAATAATCAATTTTTTTACCAGTGAATTATCGATAGATTGTCGAGTTCGTGTTAAAATATAATGGATTAAATCAATGTTTAAATAATTATTTATGATTTATCTCTTTTGGATGGCCTAAAAATAAAAACACTGAGGATAAATAAACCCCTTTTATTACATATTTGATTAAATCAATAATTAAATTTACAATTGAGCAAACTTGTAATTAATCGATTATTTTTTTTTTAAATAATTGGCAAAGGGCATGATCCTACTTAGATCTTAAGCCGAAGTATTATTTTGTGCAATGAGATGATCCATCTTAAATGCATATTCTCGTGTGATAAAAGATGATTCATTTATTCCTAATGTTTCTATCAATACATCACTAAGTCAGATGGTTAAAATATAAAAGAAGATATACTATATATTAAATTTTGACTTCAAAATTTTGATAACATCTTATATCTAAATCATCACACCACTCTTAGGGTGCGTTTGGTTCAAGTCATCATGTATAACCTTGGTTATGTGATTACCTAGGTTATGGGGAATAAAACATAACCAATGTTGTTTGGTTCAACCTAGGTAATGCAACAAAAACTTGTTTGTTTGAAGGTTTTAATGAATACCCTAGTTTAATATTTTACCGTATTACCCTCAGTTACAAAATCAACTATACTAAATAATAATAATAATAATAATAATATTATTATTATTATTATTTATTTTTTAATGTTTTTTTACTTTTCCTTTTTCTGTATATTTTTTTATTTTTTTATGTGTTTTTTTATTTTTTTATGTTTTTTTATTTTTTTATGTTTTTTTATTTTTTTTTTATAGTATTTATATTTTTATTTTTTTAATGCATTATCGTACTGCATGCCGAGAAAGATCTTGGGGAGATCAAAGACAAGTTTCATAAGAGGAAGAATGTTCCCCTTGAACATGCAGTGGCTAAGAAGACTTCTGGAGACTACGAGACCTTTCTTCTCGCTTTGTTGGGTGACTGATCTGCTCTTTCAGTGTTCTTGTGGGTCTAGTTTTGCTTTCAGAACTTGGTTGTGCTTGAGGCAAACTTTCTTTATCAGCATCTGTCTAGTGCTTGAAGAGCTTGGTTTGGTTTGCTAAATAATTTGGCATGTTTGCTGTTTGTCAGCTATGTTGTTGAGATGTTGCATGAACTAGCTCGATATAAGAATAAATCTTCATATCTTGTCTTCTTTTGCTTCTTAATGAACGAAACTTTGTTGTTTTTTATTGTACACAATTAGTCAATTACAATGTCTGAATTGTTACTGGTCCATCCAGTCTATTCTCTTTTTATAGCAGCCAAGTTCATATAGAAATGGCAGGCAATGCGAATATATATTTATTCACAATTAGTTTGTAAGACACATTTTCTTTTCCTTTTTCTTTTACAATAATAATACATACTGAGAACATTGATTCCATTTATATTTACAGCAAACGGAATTTGTAGTTTTTCACCAAGCTAAATGTTGTGCAACATGAAGAGTTTGTTCAACACCATAGGCGGCTAATGTAAAATGTATTATACAATCTGTAATACGATCAAACTAGGCATTAGCTCAATAGCTCAGCGCCTCAGCCTCATCTTCCACCATCTCCCAGTCATCATCAGAATGCTCCTTTTTATCGATGCGGTAATCCTCCTCGTCAATTGTGGTAGTTTTCTCATTTAGCACAGAATGATGTGTGCCTCCAGACAAGATATTCTTCTCAAAAGTGGAGCATTTTGAAGTGTTGTTAGGCATGCGCCCATCAACACTATCTTGCAGTAACAATACATCCTTGAAGGCATCAAATATTTCTCCACTGTGCATTTTCTATTGTACAACTGTAGAAGAATTGGTAAACCCAAAAGGTACGCAAAGATCAAAATTGCTGTCTAAAAGAACTATATATGCTATCAAAGAATAATTTTTTCCGCAATTAGACAGACTTACTATAGGTTATCGAGAGTGCGACCACGGTCCATCAAGAAATCCCACAACTGTAGCACAGTAACAGAAGAAAAGTAAGTAACTTCTAAATGAATCAGTTACAAATAAATCTCAGATTCTCTACTATGAACATTCCAAGTTTTATTAAAATATTTGATAAGCACATTTTTATATCCAGGATATGTGCTTAACCATGCTTAAAGACATTGGTATATAACAGAGTAATAAGGAATGCTATAATTAAAAACCCTCGGTTGCTAACTTCGTGAACACAATAAACATATCTAAAAAATCTTCCCTCGGTTGCTGACTTCGTGAACACAATAAACAAATAAAAGTTTATTTGATAATAGTAACAAAATTATTGGATGCACAAAGTTGTGAATCCAAAAAAAAGTTGGCAACAGCACCATAAGGATTGTCACATGGATGCACAAAGTTGGCAACAGCCAAGGTAGACCCAACACATTAAGTTGATTAAAGTTCAATCCAATAACATCCAAGTTCAATCCAAAAAAAAAGATTCATCCAAGTTCAATCCAAACAAAAAGATACATCCAAGTTCAATCCAAACAAAAAGATACATTCAAGTTTAAACCAAAGTATCAAAACATAAGTACCAAGAACCTAATAGCCTTATCATTGAGCTCATTTTGGATGGATCTCATTGAGCTGCTTTATCACATAATTCCTCCTAAATGCCTTTGGCATTGCAAAGAAATTGTCAATCTTGTGTTCATCCTTGAGAATATGCTCTGCGACATCCATAATTTCTTGCTCAGAGAAATCAGAAAGTTCTATTAGCTCATCATATATCTTCATTTTTATATCACCACTCTCGGTTTGTTTCTTGAAGTATGTGGAAATTCCCTTCATCTCCTCATTAGCCTCATTAACAGCAATAACATACTTGTGAATCTCTCCCACCAAGTCATCTAAAGCATCATCAGCCTTTCCTTTTCTCTTTCTAGTGGTTGGCTTCTTGTTTGATGGACAAATTGATGAATCCAGAGTCTCAGATTTCCTTATTGTTTGGTTGGCATCATTAGATTCTTCACCTTTGTAACTTTCAGCAAATATTTCTGCATTAGATGTGTCGACCTCTTCATCGCATAAATTTATCTCTTCTACTGCATCAGCAGGGGTTTCTGCATTAGCTCTTGTGGCATGATCTTTCCCCCACACAAACATCAAGTCATCAAGGTGGCGGAACTCTTTGTTCCTTAACCCAATAGCAGCTGGATGACTCTAAATTAAAAACATATCATTAGCAAAAAAAAAACACCCACAGTTATCAAAGAAATGGAAATACGCAAAGTAGAAAAAGTTACCTTAACCCAATCATCAAAGACATCTTTTGTTGTAATAATACACTTCTCAACATCGTTCCACCCAAATCCACTACTATGATTCAACATCTCGGTGATAGCATGAAATTGTCTCTTTAGTAGCTTGTATCTTGACTCAATATGAGGAGTAGCCTTCAAACAACTTGATGGCAATTTAGCAGCCATGAGTTTCTCCAAATGCACCAAATACCCAGTTCGAAAACCATTCTCGCTCTTCCAAGCTGAATCTTTACTCAACTCAACAAGGCAATCAACCAATGCAGCATCCTCTTGTTTTGTCCATACGCGTTTGGTACTTTGAGTTTTTCTTTTAATCTTCAGTGGCATTGAACTTTCTACGTTTTCAACTACATTTGGCATCTTTTGGCTCTTTCCTTCCATTGAAAACTGAAATTAAACCATTCAAATAACACATTGTTTTTGCACAAATCATAATTAAATTGTTCAAATGAATAATACACAAAATGCAGAAACAATCATATTGTTCAAATGATTCAAATGGATAATAAACCCAAATACAACATAATTAAAAAGTTCAGTACATCGAAATGAAACCTAAATTTTAAGAAAGAACATTAAATTTAATTAATTGATGACTGCCAGCTCGTAAACATATCATCTGCAAGCTTGTCTCTCCATTCAGTCCAAGCAGAACTGGTCTCACAATGCCTAATCAGATCATCATCATCATCATCATCATCATCATCATCATCATCATCATCACCACCACCACCACCACCACTTTCATTTGAATCAAGGGCATCAAGCTCAGTCTCTATCGGATCAATTGTCATTTCATACCTTATGAAATTATGGAGAATACAACAAGCAGAAATAATCCTACATTGAGTCTTAACAGAATAAAATGACTTATCTCTCAATATAGCCCATCTAGCTTTCAAAATGCCAAAACACCTCTCAATGCAATTTCTTGCTTGAGAATGCTTCATGTTAAAGTATTCTTTGGCTGTCGCTGGTTGGTAACCTTGCCTCCATTCAGTCAAGTGGTACCTTTGACCTCTATATGGTGCCAAAAAACCGTCCCCATTTGTGTATCCAGCATCACACAAATAATAACAACCTATATATATATCACGAGTGAACAAGTATTAATATATATATGTATATATAAATCGAATATATAAATCAAATATTTGTTAAATATATTACGAGTGACTATTATTTTACAATAATTACAACTTAATTACCTTGAGGAATCTTCAAGCCATTCCTCCTACTAATAGCATCCCTTAGGACTCTACCATCTGCCGCAGATCCTTCCCAACCCGGTAGGACATAGGTAAATTGCATATTCGGTGTGCATACACCCAAGACATTGGTTGCAATTTCACCTTTTCTGGTTCGATACCTAGGTTTATCATTTGCTGGCACATTGACATTAATATAAGTCCCATCTAATGCTCCCAAACAACCCTACACTCAAAGAAATATTATAAAATTAATTTATTTTATTATGTACATTAAATTGATTAATATAAAAAATGTATAGAAATCATATACTTGTACCTTGAACCATTTCCACCTGTCATCCGTGCAATTTTCTGGGATTGGTTCTGGCTTCTTAAGCAAAATGTTGTGTAACCGCAGAATAGAGTTCAAAACTAAATGAAAATGCCTACTAATTGTCTCGCCGGATCTAGCTGTTTGCCGTTTTAGGACCCTATTCTTCACATTATGTGCAATAATGTGAAGAAAGGATATTACAAGTTCATTAATTGACATATTTCTGTTCCTTTTCAATTTCCCACGCGTCGTTAGCAAATAACAAAGTTTGCTTAAAGACCTTCTATCCATCCTACAGTTATCAACACATTGTCGATCACTATGAAAAGCCATCTCATTTATATTTATAGACCTAATATTATATCTAGACAATGCATGATAAGCATATGATATGCTCCTCCTCAATCTAGCACTCCTCCTCTTAATAGCTAAGACCATTGCCAACGATAAGAGCATAAATAACTTGCTTTCCATCATCTTCATACGCATAATAAGTACAGAAATCATTTTCATCTCCTGTCGTACTGCTAACTGAGTCATATCAACCTATCATGTAAATAGGGCAATGAACCAAATAATAAATTAGCATAGTAGAAAATTTCAAATTGTAAACAGCAAGTTACAACAAAAACTAAATAGTTGAAAGAGAATTTGTAGGTTCAACTTACAAGTTGCAAGAACCAAACAAAAACTAAACAAGAATTAAACAACACAAAACAAGTACTAAACAACAACTAATCAAGTATAATTGTAAGTTGTTATCATTCATGCAAACGAAACTGGCTTGCAAGTCACTTTTTGTTCTCAGCTAAAGTATTCCTTGTTGAAAAATATATTTATAATGCACATAGGAAACTGAGTATTCATGAAAAGTAATTCATTGGAATTAAGGTTTAGAAAAAATATATAGCAAGAGGACAACATACACTCAAAAGCTTAGTTTTATCTTAGTAATCTGTTTTTGTCATTGTTCAGGTTTGAGCCCATATGCAATAGGATGAGTACATGCCTTCTGTTAGTGTCAATCTAACACTATCTTTTTCATTAAGCAGAAGCCTAACAAGTATACATTTTAAAAGTTCAAAAGACGCAAATAAATGGTCTTTTTAATTAGATTAATATTTTAATTAATGGTCTTTTTACTCAAATAAATATTATAAAGTGTTCATGATTTCAGCTGAAGCTTTACTCAATGAACTTGATTGCCTAAAGAAAGATGCAATTGCTGTCACAGAAGCAGCAACCAAGAGTGCTACGGCTTTAGATGACTCTTTTTGTGAAGAAATGTTAAAAGATATTTCCTTTGAGGTAAACATAACTAGGAGACATCTTAAGTTACTTTTCGCGTTTTACATTCATTAACATATTAGTTTGGTTTATTAATGATCAGCATTCAGAACCCTCCAACTAATAAACCTATATCCTCAGAACCCATTTCCTGAATCACTCTTCAATCAAAGGTTATAAAACTCTTGTCAGTAGACTAACACTACGCATCCAGAACACACTTCTTATCAATACGAGGAAACGCATAACACCAAAAAAAAAAAAACATCATCCAAATGACAATTGTCAGTACACAGTACAAAACGATGGTCGAAGGAAACTCAGAACCCTTACCTTATCAGCAGTGGAAGGCAGAAGAGGAACAAATGGAGTGCGTTTCGCTTCCTCTGCAGGGGAGGACAAGGACATGAGGCATGGACAACTAACCAAGACCCAGTTTTATGCAGTGTATAAAATCAGTTCAAATCGACCAAATCAGGATGCAACAATTGCTAAAAAAAACCCGCTAGACGCCCTGAGCTTCGTGTGCGCGAGAGGGAGGATGTCGCGGACAACCGGTGCAGAGAAACGCTAAGATCAGTTCTAAGATCATACCTTTTCCAAGAAGCCGAGTGGGGATCGTCGACGAAAATGAGTACGCCGCTAGAAGGCCTGAGCTTCGTGTGCGCGAGAGGGAGGATGTCGCAGAGAACCGGCGCTAGGTCGCCGCGAGAGGGAAAAGGTCGTGCATGTACGCGAGAGGAGAAGCGGCGAAAGGCTAGGGTTTTCGTGCTGTTCGCAGAGGAGGAGCGACGAAAGGTAGGGTTTCCGTCTCGTGTTCGCGAGAGGAGGAGCGGCGGGTTGGGTTTCACGTGTTCACTCGAGAGGGTTGGATTATATTGGAGGGGTTGATTGAAATTTGGTAAATCTATAAGGTTATTTATGTCTCAAAGGGTAAATAACGAAGGATAATATTGTCTTAATTTTTTGGTTAACCAGGGAATCAAAGATAACCCCAGTTTTATGGGGTTTTCTGTTTCCGGACTATATGCCCAACTTGCTGATGTGTCAGGCATGTAGCATAACTTAGGAATCATAAATTACCAAAACCAAACAAGGTTTTGGTGGATAACCTTGGATGGATAACCAAGGTTATCAAAAATAACCTTGAACCAAACATGCCCTTAGAAACATCTTAAATTCATACTCCCGTCACAGTTATGCAGGATATGGATATTTTGAATTGAATTGGGTTATCGAGGATGTGATGCTAAATTGCTAATTAATTTATTGATATATTTTTAATTGTGAATTCCAATTTTCATTCATTAATAATATAACAAAGTTCGATTTTATAAAAAAAATAAAATAAAAATAAATTAAGTTAAACTTTAACCCTCATTTCAAATGTCAATTAATTTTATGCTCAGCTTACTTAGGTTGTAAGACATACACGCTCCGGCAGACCGGCACCACGCTACATATTCCTTGAGCGCCCCCACTACCGTCTTACCCTGTCACTGTACCGCCCACCGACTCTAAAAAAACAAAAACAGACTATCTATTTAATCCATTCTCAACTCTCGTTTTGATGTTGTTTCACCGTCGGTCATTCCAAATACGACAATGCTGCCTTCGTCCGCAATCATTCCCCTGCTCCTCCTAGTCACCAACACCCTGTTCCTTTCTACCGTCGCCTCCGATGAGGTTTCCGGTAAGCAAATCAACCCTCCTTTTCCCGTACCTTATTTTTCTCGTCATTCACGATCCCCCGAAGAATCGCAACCCCATTGCGCTTATTTGTATTCTTATTCTCCGGGTATCTCAACGGATGCAGTCGTCTCCCACCCTTCCAAGCTCGTCCTCCCCGCCGGGCGCCCAGTCGATGGATCTCAGGGCCTCTGTAACCGTGTCATTATACGTGGCTTCTCCCGGCTCCATAAGGCCTCCAAGTACGCCAACGCCCTCAAGGTAACGGTCTCCGTCGACCCAGTCAATGCCCCCTTCCGCATCCAGACTACCGAGATCTGCTTCCACAAGTACCTTCCTAAACCCTAGCTCGCCTTCTCCTGGATTCTTATATTGCGATTTGTCATTTGAGGTCTTTTTTTTTATTGGTTGTGGCAAGGAACTTTTCGATTGGGGTAGGCATGTGCTCCCCTGATCAGTGGCAGAAGCTCTCCAAACCTATTTGGACTAAGTCGATGTCGCCATACGAGGATAGGATATTGGATATCCGGACGCCACTGGAGCCATCGAGAAAGATTGAGTTATCCACAGAAGAAGGTAACTCCCGGCATTTTTTTAATCAGTAATATAAACCATGTTCCAGGTTTTCCAGCTTATCTGGTCCTCATCTTTGCCAGTAATGTGTTCGCCATTTTGTTTTTCAGAATTTCTGCTCCATCGTTTGATTTTTCTGGTTTTGGGTGCGGTCATGATGATAGCTGCTCATACTCTTAGCGAGTCGGTGGTTTTCTATTATGGTGGCGCTATGACCTTAGGTATCATAGTGGTGGTTCTAATAATTCTTTTTCAGGTAATCAACTCTCAAATCTATCATTGTGATCTTGTAATTTCTTATATGCTGTTATGCAATTTGCTGTAGTTTATCTTATCTCTCATAGTATGTCCTTTTGTTTGCTATGAATTATTTCAGATTTCTTATGTGTTTTTATGCAAATTGCTGTCGTTTATCCTATACCAACTAGGAACCTTTTTCTCCATATCGTATAGAATAGGTTGTTCACTTCTATCTATATGTCCAATACTATCAACATTATCTATTGATTTACTTGGCACACACCTATGTTCTACCTTCTCGTTGGAAAATACAAAATTGCACCGCCATTCGAACATAGAAAAATACCTCCTATTTAATGAAAATACAAAAAATTTGATGAATAATCATTTGACTTTAACTATCAGAATTAAGCATTCGAATCTAAGCATTAGAATTGTTAACTAATGAGAAGTAAATATTGAAAGAAAAAATTATCTTTTGTGGAAATTTGATGCTATGTTCTTTTTGTTTGTTATAAATTAATTAAATGTTGTGTCTAGTTTACATTCTTCATATTTATACGTGCACTATTAAGTCATCCATTATAGAACTACTGAAAGCACAGGAAATAAGTTGAATTGATAAGTTATGAAAATCCTAGCTTCAATAGGTAATCCGTTGCAGACACACATCAAGAAACTCCTGATCTATTGCTTCGCTAATGACTCCAAAATCTTAAATTGGTTGTAGTTCATAAAAATTAGCTATAATTGTTGGTAAGATGAGAATGCCTTGGTTATAAAATTTCTAGATTGCTTTGGGCTTTCAAACATCAGATAATAAGATTTATGTCCTTGTGGGGAAAAGGCTGAAAAATAATTGGAAGAGCATCTAATGATTTCCAATTGGATAGTATGTATCTCAAATTATCAAATGTTTTTAGTATTTATTAACATTGCATAGTGTTTTGTTTTTATCCTGCTGGCAGAACATATTTGAAGCAAACTATGATAATTTGTATATCCTGATGTTTTTTTGGTCACCATGCAAAAAACTTCAGAAGATGCAATTCTAATTTTAGTAACATTACTTGTGCATAAATTGTCACTTTGTAAGGAAAAACTGCCATGTGGCTACAAGCCGTGATTAATTATTGAAACTTGACACTTTTCTTTCCAGAATATGTATATCATAGCAATCCTCAACGAAGAAGTCCACTGATCATATTACCAACTGCAATGTACATAATTTACTTTGATTTATCTATTCGTTTCTGGCTTGACTGACTAAAACCATTAGCATAAAAATCCTTGCATCCAACCGCAAATTTTTTTATAGCTTCATGATTGTGGAATTTCTTTTTAGACATTATCTTAGCCTAGATGGCTACCCTTCTTTTCACATTTGTAATTCTTTATATGTTTCCAATTCTTCATTTACAGGGCATGAAGCTACTGCCAACAGGAAGAAAAAGCTCACTAGCTATAGTCCTCTATTCTTCAATTGTGAGTTCTATGACTTAATGTGATAACAAAAAGTTGCAAGTTTCATTCATTTGGGGTTGGCAATTCTACAAATTTACACATGCAACTGTTCTTCCTGTTTTAATTCTGTGCCATCTTTATTTGCTTTGACAGGTAGGTGTCGGGACCTTTCTTTTAACATATGTTTCTGGACTATTACGTTCATTTCTTGTGGAGATGGGAGTTAGTGAAGATATGCACAATCCTGTATGTAAGTTCCCATTCTGCATTTTATTTTTTGTGTTTTATCACAGTACAAGGGCAACATCTGTTTCTTTCAATCCTAGTTATATAAGTGCCCTCACTATCTAGCTCATTCTTACACTATCATAAATGTTCATGCTGTACTTATCACGTATGCTCAGTATATTACATCTGGGATAAAGAAGGCATTATCTTTTAGCCATTTGAATATATATTAGAACAATCATCCGAATGTTGTGAAACAACAAATGAACATTTCAGTAACTGTTGAGGGGGGGGGGGGGGGGGGTTATTTTGGTTGTGTAAGGTTTATAGTGATAATGGAAATCATGTTTGGTTAATGCTATGAGTTGCAAGATTCAATCAATTTGCTTTCTGGGTTATGGCACAAAATTGTCAAAGCACATGAACAATGAAATTAATGTTTGCGCTGGATCTGAATATGTTAGTAGTATTATTAATTTTGCAGTACTGAACTGTCTTCTCATTGTGCTTAATTTGGTCTTATCTGCCAATATTGAGCTGTTAGTGTAGGTTCAATGCTTTGCATAAAAAGTTTTTTTTTTCCAACAGAACCTAGTCATCAGGTTGCCATGAGCAAACTTGTTGTTATAGCAAGTTATTTTACATAATGGTATCACGGGCCAAGGCCTAGGCCCACATGGTTTATGTCGAGTAAAAGGGAGTATATGCTATCCCTTTAATAGTTTGAAGAATTCAGGAGCAAGTATTATTTGGTTGAGTCATTCAACATCAAGTTTGAGGATCAAGGAGATGCTCATCTGTGAAAGACATGTTTTTAATATAAACTGGATGAAAGTCACATACAGTGTTGTTCTATTTGTAAAGGGATTAAGTTGACGAGTTTTATCTTGAATCTTTATGAAAAGATGGTCGATAGAATAATAAGAGATGAAACAAAACAATTTAATATTAATTTGGTTTATATTTGAATAATTAATTATATATGCTTTTAGTTAACAATGACGTCTATGGAGAATATATATATATAAAAAAGGGTAGCCCGGCGCACGAAGCTCCCGCTATGCGGGATCCCGAGGAAGGATCCATTGTACGCAGCCTTACCATGTTTTTTGCAAGAGGCTGTTTCCAGGATTCGAACCCGTGACCTTTTGGTCACAAAGCAACAACTTTACCGTTGCACCAAGGCTCCCCTTCCATAATGAAAAGAAAATTTCACTTGTGATTCTGATGATTTGGAAAATTTTATGATTGAGCCTTCAAATAAGTACTATTATGTGTTTTTGAGATAAGAAGGAATATGTAGTAAATTGTTTGATTTAGTAAATAACACATGATAATTTAATTACTAATGTTGAGACTATTGGATTATAACAAATGATTTTTCATTCTTGTAGATTCACAATGAGCATTAGCTTTACCCTTCTATCTATTGAACTAAGATTAAATGAATTTACTATTTATATTCTTATGATATTACTTGTGTACAATGTTTAACGAGTTACGATGTCTTTGGGATATGAGAGGGTAAGCTTTAAGCTTTTATCAAGGGTTAGCTGTAAGTTCCTATTTTTTACATGATTACCATATGAATTTTATAGTTGAATTCATGATAAGAAACACACTAATTGATATGGAATAATTTGAAGCTTCAGGTTTGGATACTATGGAAATTATTATTATTTTTTCTTTTAAGTTAAAAGACCTAAAATTGAATATATAAAATATATACTCTGTAATTAGAAAAGAAGTGAGGTAATAGTTAAGATGAACGAATACTTAACCAAGTAGACATCCTTTTAATAGTTTTAAATGTCTTGTATGTATTGCTTACAAAGTAGATAGCTTTTTAATACTTTTAAATATCTTGTATCTATTACTTAAGAAAGTAGATAGTGATGAAGAACCATTACTAGGCTAAAGAGTGGATACTAAAAAAGGTATTTTATGAAGCTAATGGGGCTAGAGTGCAAGCAGTTAGAAGTAATTAATATAGCAAAGATAAGAATGCTAAGGTGGACGTGTGGAGTTGTATATGAAATAAAACAAATACTATTGCCGTGGAGCAATTAAGCCTAGCTTTAGCAGATAATATGAAGGGAAAAAGGTAACATGTTCAGTGGGCATAGTTTTACAAATTGAATAATTATGATGGCATTTTTAAGGGTTGAGGGGGACTGAAAGGGACTCTATTTGATGTAATTTAATATCATTTAAAATATTTTGATGCTGCTAGTGATAGTCTTTACATATTATGACAAGATATGATCTGAAATAGTTAGAAATGATATTTTGTTTGTATGCCAACATATGATACCAGAGAGGATGAAGAAGAAGAAGAGCGAGCGAGCAACTTCTTACATGGAGGAAATCATAGTCGGCTCCTCACGTCACCATTTGTATGCAGAAGGTTGTGTGTTAACTCACATTGCTTGGTAGAGGAAGTTTGGTGGGAGGAATCCTTGTCCTTGTGTGAAGAAGTATGCGGATTGTATGAGAAGACAGCATAGAAGAATCTTTCTTAGCTCATTCCATGTGATGGTTGGTGAAATAATATGTTTGACCTATGTTGGCAAGCATGGAACATCATCCTAAACCTTTATTGGTACTTGTGGTTTGTTGTTATTCACATAAGTTTAGGTTGGGATAGTGCCTTTAATGGGCTAGTGGCTATCTAGCAGTGGGCATGCAAGTTTACTCATGGTTAGACAGAGGATGTAGTTACAAGAGTCACGAGTATTGAGTTACAATGTGTATTTATAACCCAGGCATAAGGAAAAAATAAGCTGAAAATTACACCTTGATTCAACTCTCAATTTCTCTTCCTTATTTTGTCTTCCCCTAGCTATCATCCGTGGAGTGTGCTTGAGCAATGCATAGCCATTGGGAGTATAGATTATCAAAAAAAAATGAGTATTCAAATTTCCTATTGTCTCTGGGTAATTCTCAATTCTATAAACATTATTTTTCTGTTTGGAAAAAAGAATAAGTTGCTTTTGAATTAATGCATGTCTACTTCTCCAGAGTCAGAAAGATGGACTCAATCCAACTATTATTTGAATGAATTATTGGGTTGACTTGATGTGAGAAAAGTATTTTAGACAGTTACCTTTCTTAGAAATTCAGAGTGATCTTTTCCAATCTTCCATTGTGCCTATTGTCAACTACAATTATTTGGTTACATTGTCTGCTGATTTCTATGTATATCTCTGAACGTTTTTCTGTCTTCATCTCTTATTAAGAACCAGTATGTACAGCAACTACTGTCTTTCTAGTGATTCTCTCGTGGTTTGCTTACTCCCCTCCTTTTTGCATTCTCCAGCTGGGTATATTTGTTCTTATATGCCTTGTGTTAGCTGGAGCTTGGTTTGGTTATTGGGCTGTCCGCAAACTCGTTCTGACGGAGGAAGGGTTGGTCGATTATGGTGTCGCTTATTTTGTTGAATGGTCAATCTGGATATTTTCTGCTGCTTTAATTCTTGAGGTATTTTGTTTCTTCATCTGTTCATTTTAGATTATTTTTAAGCCGTCTTGATCTTATATGGTATTTTTTGGAATTTTTTGATGAAATCATACTAAATTCAGAATGACCATTTTTTGTAGAGCTCTTTGGATACACTTTTTGCAGCAGAGGTGCTCGGTCTCATAATGTTTACCGTAGCAATGACAAAGGGAAAAAGGTTACGCTTTCTGCGACGTGTACTCAGGTAGGTCTGATTCATATATTCTGACAGTAGATTGCATTTGATTCTGCAGTATGGGGCATGGTATAGTAGTAATTCTTTGCCATAGAATGCTATGTTGTTTTTTTTTTTTCTTTTCGGAATGCTGACATTTATACTTTTGGAAAGAACAGTAGGTTGATCTTTAAGAATGTTTGCCACATCATAATACAAAATAAGATCGACCTGATTTTGTGCTTTGGCAAGTTAAATTACAGCATTGCAGAATTGTATCACGTACAATACAAAAGAACCAAAAGTCTGCTATGAGATTTCTGTATTAGGTCTTCTAGTTGTGCTGAGTACTAGTCAGCATCATTGTTATGGAAAATTCTCCTTTTCTAGGTGTATTTTTTACTTAAAACTCAAGATTCTTTGAATCAACAGATTGAACTTAATAAATTCCTTGCACTAATTTTTGGAGGTTGATCATGTCATCTTAAATCTCACGGATCTAGAGAAACCCTTTCAAGTAGAATTTCTCTCAAGTTACGATATCCTTAACAAGTCTGGTGATACGGTCTCCTAACCAAGCCTGGTAGCATTAAGAACTGATATCTCCAAATAAGTGGTTATCACAGAGGTTTGTAATTATCTGTCTGAGCAGCTCAGTATTGCAGAGGTTTCTAGTTAATCTGTTTATCATGGCTCTGTTTGGTTTTTTTTTTCTCTTAGTTTTTTATTTTTTTAAAATAAACTTTGAGAGTTGAAAAGAGAAAATAAAATAAACAATGTTGAGTTTTTTATGCATTTGAATTTATTAGAGATGAATAATATGACAAATATTTATTTATTATTTTAAAATTTTATTTTAAAAAATACAAAATTAAAATTAAAAATTTTCATGAAGCTTTTTATAAAAAAGATCATCTTAATATCAGTGGGATTCCTTTCAGAATAGCATGCTATGGATTGTAATAAAATAAAAACAGACTTAGACTTTGTTTTACTTGGAAAGATGAAGCGAGTGGGAAGGGATTGGAAAAAGGTCACACAATTGTCATGGTTAATGGTTCACTTGTATAGTTGTGATACTTTCTCCTCGCTCCTCTGTACTAGTTATCAATTTAGGTAGATCAAATCTTGGTGTTCATTGGGAATTTGTTGGTATTTCTGAAGCACTGTCATGCTTTACCTGAAAAATCCTTCTAACTGATTGTATCGTGCAAATATGAGACTAGCAAAATCTTATGGGAAAAGGTATATGAACCATTTTATTGTGATTCTGACTTTGGTTTGCTCTAGTTAGACTATTTTCTCAATTAGTCGAATTTCGTATTTCTCATGCAAAAATTGACTTCAATTTCCATCGATTATAATGCTTTGGGACATATTTCAGCTGAGTCAATATTATTTTCAGGAGCTATACCACACAAAAAACTTATGCTGATCACGTTATAATTTCTCTAGAGAAGAATCTTTTGTTTTTTTAATTCGATGTCAGAAAGTTGAAGAATGTCTTCTAGATCAATTTAAATTGCATATTATATATTACACAATTAACAATCCGTTGATGTTTTTTAGGCGAATGTACAAGCGGACTCGAAGGACTGGAGGACTCTCAGATCACTTGCATCGACATGGATCCCAATCATATAATTTCCCAGTCTCAGGTGCTTATCGGCCAGATATTCAGATGGTTGATCACTATGATTAGTCAGCATGTCACCAAAATATCATGTATTTTGCATTGTTGCAGGTTCGATAAATAGGAGGTCACCAATGCATGATGATGACTATTACTCCACCATTCATCGCACTCCTGTGAGGCGCTTCTCCAAGAAAGAGTGGGATAATTTTACCACAGAACAGACTAACAAAGGCTTGACAGAGTTGGTCTCTTCGCCTGAATTCCAAAGATGGGCCATGGACAATGTCGAAAGGCTCCACGTCACGCCCACATCAGATCGCAGAGGGGAAGAAAGGAAGCAGCGCAGATTCTTCATGTGGTTTTAATTCAGAAAACCTGATCCCTTTAACTGTTGGGTTCTCTTAGCTTTCAGGATGTAGCATTTTTTTTTTCTTTTTCATTTTGTCATTAAGTTGTAGCATGTGTTGTAACTTTAGATTAACACCAATTGTATGCGTGAACTCAATTTTGTACTAATTATTGCCTCACCGTCCATGGTGTGTATTTTGTACGAACGAGTGAGAAAAAACAGGTTTATTGCTTCAAATGTGGCTGCTTGTTAGGCGTTGCTGTTGGATATAATTATTTTTTTTCGGTTGGCTTGTATGTAAATTACATATGTGAATACAACTGAATTTTTTAGTGATTTAATTTATATTTGGTGGGTTTTGAGTTATTAGATGTGGGTTGAATGTGAAGAATCTTTTAGTCCAATCTATTATTATCTATGGTATAATTTTGATATAGTTTTTTGTTTCTGGTTGATAAGAAATTTTTTGATGCCATCATTTTCTAAACCCCTTGGAAGATCTTTATTTGTTTCTGCTTCTTCTTCATGATCTTTTAGATGACATGGTGGTTCTTCAATTAAATTCTTTGTTGTTATATTTTTGTATTTATTTTTTTATATTATGTTCTCGATGAAGAAGATCCATGCGCATATATGTTATGTTCTCGAAGAAAAGAAGATTCATGCGCATATATGTTATGTTCTCGAAGAAATGAAGATTCATGCGCATTCTATATACGAATTTTTATTGACTGAAAATATGCATTTCATTTCAAGATTATGATTAGGAGATTCAATTCATCAGTTATTTGTCGGACTAACTATTGATACCATGCGCATATATTTTCTATATACGAATTTTTATTGACTGAAAATATGCATTTCATTTCAAGATTATGATTAGGAGATTCAATTCATCAGTTATTTGTCGGACTAACTATTGATACCATGAAGAATTTAAGAGTTTTTAATATAATATTTAAACATTTAAACCATAAAAAAACTCTATTTGCTATTAGCAGGAATTTAAAAAAAAAAAAAAAATATATATATATATATATATATATATATATATATATTAGTGTTTATCTATAATAAATTTTTAAAAAATATCAATTTCTTTGCAAAAAAACAATAATAATATTTCTTATAACATTTACTGATAATATTCATTTTAGCATTGAGCTCTAATACATTTACACATGTCTAAAATAAATAAGACTTTTATTTTCTGAATGAAAAAATAAACTCGTTTCTAAATCAAACATCAGCGGACTAGAGGATCTGCTCTCATCAAACACGGCCTTAAAGCTTTTCCCCTCCTAATCGAAGCACACTATACAATTCGATCTACGTATTTCCGTTATTGAACCCAAACGTCGTTTGCCCATCCCAGTTTCTTTTTTTCTTTTCCTGTCTTCTCTCATTCATCAAGCCAAGTTACCAAGGCATCAGAGCTGCCATTCCGAAATAAAAGTTCGAAATAGAGCTGCAATCTAGTAGTCGATTGATTGGAATGGAAAGTGCCAACTTCTATAGAAAAGATCAAGCATGGCTTTAGCTAACAGAGAAATTAATGTCATACACAGTACACAATGCAGTAACTTGAATACGGTATGGAAAACTCATTCGAAAAACTAGAATTCATGTCCCAACTCATGTCCCACAGGAAAACCTCAAGTCCCTTAGCTAAAAAGAAAGTAGCCAATGAGACTTACAGCCCACTGAGCCACAGAATTAAATTAACATAACTAGAAATTTAGGGAGAGCGTTGATGTAGAGTTCCTAAATGTATCCTGCAAGAAACATGGAAGTTAGTTAATATGATTGCAGAACACATTAAAAAAATTTACAACAAAAACTAATAGATGATTAGAATCACAGATGCCAATTTGTAACAGCGTGTCAGTGGCAAGTAACAGAGAAAAAAAGAAGAGATTGTAATGCTAATCCAATAAGCAGAATACATCGACAATACTACCGCATTAACCCAAATGTCTCTATTTGCAACACCGAGATGCTTACGTAAATCTCAGATACTCCATCCGAGTCATCCAACTATTTACTTTCCATTTGCTGAGGGACAAATGTAAAGGACTAATGCAAGGAAGAATAGCCTTATTGAACTATTTGTACATACAACATTAGCATTTATTCGATTGTGAATAAATACAATCTGTGAGGAAGGCACAAATTGTATTGCAAACCTAATAAACATAAATCTAATACGGAAGATAATTAGCCTACCCAGTTCACGCAAAGTTCAGAGACATCTCTTGTATTAGTAGTATCAGAGTATCCCTTTGTACACAATTGGTATGTATATATGCAATCACAGCAAGTTATTCCATATTCACATTTAGGATTATAACATGGTATATACTTATTTTAGAAGTTTGTGAAAGACAGGTAAAATTTTGCAGCCCATTGCTTAACTTATATCAACTAATATGCTCATTAACAAAAAAGAAAAAGAAAGAACAAAAGGATTACTATTAGTGCATAATTCAAAATTCAAGAATGGTTGGATGAAGTTGACTACTCACATATTTTGTTAAATGCGACAATGTCACAACTCTGGATATACTCATTTGCTGGTTCAGCACAGAGATAGTCCTCAATAAGGTTATCAACAGAAACCAAATCATCCACAATAGTCATCATGATCTGCATTTTTTTGATGCCATACCCAACAGGTGCCAGTTTTGCTGTATGTTGAACAGGTATAGACAAGATTACAAAATACATATCTCAGCAGGAGCAAAGATAATTTTTTTTTTCTAAAAAAATATGGCTCATGTGTGTTTATGTTGCCTAGAAAAAGTATACATACAGGCTCCCCAGAGCAACCCGTCCATTTGGACGCTCCTCACAGCTTCTTCTAGCTTCTTCATGTCTGTTTCATCATCCCATGGTTTCACATCAAGAAGTACTGATGACTTTCCAGCTGCTTGTAAAAGAAGAAACCAATGAACAATCTTATGAGAATGATAACAAAGATGTCATTGATACACAACCACAAACTGCACACTTAAGCAACACAGATCAGATAAGTGGAGAATGGATCTTTTGTCAAACTTACACTCTTTCTTCTTGGCAGATGCTTTAACGGCAGCAGCGCGTTCTTCAGCTGCCTTCTTTTCCTCTTCAGTTTCTTCCCCAAACAAATCCACATCATCATCATCGTCTTCATCTGCTGTGGCCTGAACATATCAGGTATAATCAGAAAAGTAATTCGTCAGTTACCCCATGATTCCCTCTAATAAGTTGGCATTCAACATATTCTTATAAGCTTTCATAGTAGTCCGACTCTTGATTACTACACTGCCATGGTGAACTTGTTAAATTTTAGATTAGAAATTATTCTTGCCAAACAAGAGTTGATACAAAAATATACCTTGTCAACAACAGCAGGGGTGGCTGGCATGTCTTCAAGTACAGTAGCAGATGATTCAATTTTGACACCTTTCCCTTCTTCAGAGATGCCACTGACATTGTACCACAGAGGTTAACATGGCAAGATACCTACTGATGCTACACCTCAAGCAAGATAAACCATGTTTAAGCACATACCTCAACCGAAGTAGAGCATCAATATGATTATACCACCTGGCTGCATTGACATATTCAGAGGATGGAGGTGCATTAAGTGAGCCATAAACAGCAATATCATCCTTTGATGCTTGGTAACTGAAATGTACCAATTCAAAAGTGAGAGAGATGTTAACATCACTGATAGGATAACATGCTAATAACCCATCCAAACACCTTACCCAGTTATATAACTGCGGGCAAGAAGATATTCATTAAGTTTCTGGAGCCCAGATGCCGCATTGAGATTGGCAAAAGCAACAGCCATTTTTTAATTAATAAGCAGCCTCCTGCAACGATCTCAAACAATCTAAGTTTTAATATGTAAAGGATTTGTCGTACAGATCAACAGGCGTTAGCATCCATAGATTCAATTGGAAAAAAAAATCAAGTAATATAAGAAAGTATTTTATACAAACTTAATTTCAAGGGGAAAAGGGGAATATGGGAAATCAAAATGGAAAAGTCTCAATTTTTTATTCACATGCATTTCAAGACCAATGAGAAATAACTCTCTGGATAAACGATTTCATCTATCCAAACAGCAACATCTTCACACAGAAGAAAAAAAAGGAGATCCAATCTTCTGCTAGATCCATCTAAACTTGTAGCCAAAAAAGTTCTAAACAACGATACAGTTCGTGCATCTAAAATTACGTCTGTGTATCATAACAAAAAGTAAGAGGCATATCTTCCTATATAGACATGGCGTCGAGAATAGATTGTGCATGTATCACATAATAGCAAAATTACGAACGGATTCGTCTAAAAACACTAATACCACTGAATTTGCTGAAGAACACAAATCAGAAAACAGTTGGAGATCGAAGGCCTCTAGTACGGAAACAAGTAACGGAACAAAAGAAGCCGATCAGGATCAGAAGAAATCTAGGAAATGAAGAACATAAGCAGCAACCGGATCAAACATATAGAATTGCAACAGATCCACAAGAGATCAAAACAGAAGAGCAGATGAAGACCTTTTAGGGTTTGCAGAAGCGTGAAGGAACGAGGCAATCCAGCGGCAGTGAAGAGCAGAGACGCGAATGAGGCGAACATTTATTCAAGGGCAACAGTGTGGGAGCCCAAGCCCGATCATTAGTCGGAAGTCGTACGGTTTGATTGAACCGGACTCAATTGAATTTCAAAATTTTTTATATGTGACGGCTAACTCTGAGTCTCTGATTATCCGAGATTTATTCCTTCCTAATTCAGATAAGTCGGAACAGGTTTAAATCGGATCATTTTTTTTTTTCTAATTTCAATCTAAATCTGAACTCTGAATTTAATCTAAAACTCTTAAATTCGAATTTAATCTGAATAATTCGATTTAAAATAATTTTTTAAAAACTATTTTCTCTATAATTTTTTATTTTTATCTCAATATTTCATCATTATCATACTAATATTAATATTAATATACATAACATCATTTTAATTTTCAAAATAAAATTTAATTTCATCCTAAAAACCCCCCCACTAAACCTTAAACTCGGGTCCACCAAAACCTGACCTAAAAATTTTCAACTCTAGACCCTCCAATCCGAATTCGAAAATTTTCAACCTAAACATGATTTTTTTCGAATAGACTCGGATCGAGTCACCGGATCGGGTTTATTTTTAACACCTCTAATAATGTAAGAAAGTCATGGGGGCCTCCGGATTTCACCTTTTTACATTTTATATATATATATATATATATATAAACCCCGTGAGTACCTAATTTATTTTTAGTTTTATGTTTTTTTTAAGCTTGAACACTATAACTCAACCCCTAAATCCTAGAGGTAAAATCTAATTGGCTTAATCCGAGATATAAAAATATTATTAGGCACCCTAAATATAACCCATGAGCACCTAAATATTTTTTTATTTTTTTAACTTAAACACTATAATTCAACCCCTAAACCCCCCTCTCTCTCTCTCTCTCTCTCTCTCTCTCTATATATATATATATATATATATATATATATATATATATATATATATATATATATATATATATATATATATATAACACCATAAAAAACAAAAAGAAAAATTGACAAAGGCGCCTCTAAGTCAAGTTCAGATGAGCCCGTAGTGGAAGGTGTTGGTGCAATCGACCTTTAAAGTTTCGATGTTTGACAATGTACCTAAGTCTGACCAAGAGTTGATCCAAATAGGACTTGATGTTTGGAAGAGAGAAGTCTAATCAGGAATAGATAACTATTAAGGGTAAGTCATAACCAAAGGATAGACAGATAAGAAGTCTACTGAGTGACTAGTCCTAACTAGAGGTTAGGCAAGGGAGAGTCCTAGTGAGTGAAGTCTGTTGGTTGCTACTCGGAAAACCTATAGGTTCCACTGTACAAAAATTTTGTACAAAGGTCTGAACCTTTTCCTAGCTACCATGTGTTCTTTTAAATTAAATTTTGGATCGCCTGCGGAACTTAGCACGTTTGATCCAAAACTTAATCTATTTGTTCTTTTAGGTTTTGACTTGGATCTCCTACGGAACTTAACACGTTCGACCCAAGTCTCCTTAAGTTATTAATTCCATTAAATATTAATTTCCATAATTGGTTCCCAGTACTGACGTGGCGAGGCACATGGCCTTCTTGGATATGGGAGCAACCACCACCGACTAGACAAAACCTTTTATAGAAAGATAATATTTAATTTCCTAAAATAACTTTAGGTTAACCAAAGAGAACAATCAAATCACAAGGAAAAGAAAAAACAAAAGAACACAACTTCGAAAAATATATTCGAAATTCTAGAACGTAAGCCTCTTGTATTTGGTATTATTTCCATAAATAACTAGCATGATGCGGAAAGAAAAATTACTAGTTATACCTTGTAGAAAAACCTCTTGATCTTATACCGTATTCCTCTTCTAACCTCGGACGTTGTGTGGGCAACGATCTTCCGAGACGAGAAACCACCAATCACCTTCTTCTCCTCCTAGCTAGGTTCGGCCAACAAAGAGGAAGCTTCACCAAGGAAGAAAATCAAAACACTAACCAAGCTCCAAGAGATGCTAGCTTTCTCTCCTTCTTCTTCTTCTTCTCCGAGTAGATCCGGCCACCACAAGAGCTCCAATGGAAGAGAAGGGTTCGGCCACCACAAGAGGAAGAGAGGGAGAGGATGGCCGGCCACACCAAGGAACAAAAGAGGGAGAGAAATAATAGATGTTGTATCTCATGAAGGCACCCTCACCCCTTCTTTTATATTCCTTGGCCTAGGCAAATTAGGAAATTTAATTACAATAAAATTTTCTCAATTTCCTTGACATGATTTAATTGAGAAAAATAAAATAAAATTTCCCAATTAATCTACATTGGCCGGCCACATCATTGGAGAACAAATTGGACAAGTTTCAATCAACAATTAAAACTTCCTAATTTGTTTCCGGAAATTTTAAAAATAAAATTTCTCTTTAAAAATCTCTTCATGGTTGATAAAAGGAAATTTCTATAATTTTAATTTTATCAACATGTGAATAATTTTAAAGAGAAAATAAAATATCTCACCAATCTACAAATAAGGAAAGAGATCTAATCTCTTTCTTTAATCTTTTGTAGATCTTTTACAAGAGAGATATTTTAATTTTAATTCTCTTTAATAAATTATTTATTCCACATAATAAAAATTAAAATTAAAATCCCTTTTAAATCTAATTTGGCCGGCCCCCACTAGCTTGGGTTCAAGTTAGGGCCCCAATATTATACCTAGGCCGGCCCTAGCTTGTTCCCAAGCTAGCTTGGCCGCCCCTATGGGTGGGTATAGAAGGTGGGTATAGGTGGGTATAGAACTCTATAAATAAGAGGCTACGATAGGGACCGAGAGGAGGAATTGGTTTTGGTCTCCCGATAAAATTAAGCATCCCGTGTTCGCCCCGAACACACAACTTAATTTTATCAATGATAATTCATTCCACTAGAGAACTATCATTGAACTACCGCACCAATCCCAAATTACATTTTTGGGCTCCTTCTTATTATGAGTGTGTTAGTCTCCCTGTGTTTAAGATATCGAATGTCCACTAATTAAGTGAGTTACTGACAACTCATTTAATTAATATCTAAGTCTAAGAGTAGTATCACTCAACCTTATTATCATGTCGGACTAAGTCCACCTGCAGGGTTTAACATGACAATCTTTATGAGCTCCTCTTGAGGACATTATCAACCTAGTATCTCTAGGACACAGTTTCCTTCTATAATCAACAACACACACTATAAGTGATACCATTTCCCAACTTATCGGGTTTATTGATTCATCGAACTAAATCTCACCCATTGATAAATTAAAGAAATAAATATCAAACATATGTGCTTGTTATTATATTAGGATTAAGAGCACAAACTTCCATAATAACTGAGGTCTTTGTTCCTTTACAAAGTCAGTATAAAAGAAATGACCTCTAATGGTCCTACTTAATACACTCTGAGTGTACTAATGTAATTATATAGTTAAGATAAACTAATACCTAATTACACTACGACCTTCTAATGATTTGTTCCTTTCCATTTTAGTCGTGAGCTACTGTTTATAATTTATAAGGTACTGATAACATCATCTTCTGCATGTGACACCACATACTATGTTATCTACAATATAAATTATATGAACAACTACAAACAAATGTAGACAATTTGACCAAATGTGATTCTTTATTCATAATGAATGTTTACAAAGCTTAGGCTTTCAGTATACACTCCAACAATCTCCCACTTATACTAATGACTAAGTTGCCATATCTTCTACCATACATCTGATTCCCATTCCCTCCACATGCCGATCGAAAGCTTTCGCCGGAAGGGCCTTAGTGAAAGGATCTGCCAGGTTATCCGCTGATGCAATCTTGGCGATGACAACTTCTCCTCGCTTCACGATATCTCGTATCGTGGTACTTGCACTCTATATGTTTACTTGCCTTATGAGCTCGTGGTTCCTTCGAGTTTGAAAGTATCGCTATTATCACAATAAATTGTGATAATTTTGGGTAAACCAGAATCACATCTAAGTCCATTAGAAAGTTCCCGAGCCATACTGCTTCTTTAGCTCCCTCGACATACTCAACTTCCATGGTTGAGTCCGAAACGCTTCGCTTAACACTCCTCCATGAAATGGCTCCACCTCCTAAAGTAAACACATAGCCTGATGTAGACTTCATGTTATCCCTATCCAAATCAGTGTAACCCACAGGAAGCGGATCGTCCGCTTGGTAAACTAGCATATAATCTCTAGTCCTTCTCGTGTACTTTAATATATGCTTTACCGCAGTCCAATGTCCTTGTCCGAGTTACTCGATATTCGACCATGCCCACCAGAAACAGATATCAGTCTCGACATAAGCATTGCATACATCAGCTTCCTACAAACAAGCATAAGGAACTGCTTCATGTCATCTATCTCTTTCGATGTCTTTGGAGACATCTCTTTAGATAGAGCTACTCCATGTCTAAAAGGTAAGAAACCTTTCTTGGAATCCTGCATGCTAAAACGAGCAAGGATTGTATCTATATATGAAGCTTGGGACAGACACAACATTCTTTTTTTACGATCCCTTATAACTTTGATCCCAAGAATGTGTGCACAATCTCCTAAGTCCTTCATATCAAATTGTTTGGACAACCATACCCTTACGTCTGATAATACCTTGACATTGTTGCCAATTAACAAGATATCATCTACGTATAGTACAAGAAATACCACCACGTTTCCGTTACACTTCTTATATACACAAGACTCATCCGGACTTTGAATAAATTCATATGACTGGATTACTTCATTAAACCGGATGTTCCAAGATCTTGAAGCTTGCTTTAGTCCATAAATGGACCGATTGAGCTTGCACACTAGATGTTCTTTGCCTTTTTCAATGAACCCTTCTGGTTGTTTCATATGGATGTTCTCTTCAAGACTTCCATTAAGGAAAGCTGTCTTGACATCCATTTGCCAAATCTCATAATCCATATGAGCAGCAATGGATAAGAGTATCCGGATAGACTTAAGCATGGCTACCGGTGAAAAGGTTTCCTCATAATCGATTCTCTCTTTCTGAGTGTACCCTTTCGCAACAAGCCTAGCTTTGAAGGTTTCTACCTTCCCGTCTGTCCCTCTTTTCCTTTTGTAGATCCACTTGCATCCAACGGCTTTTATACCATCGTGGTTCTACAAGCTCCCTGACCTTATTAGAGTACATAGACTCTATTTCGAATTCATTGCCTTGCCAAGACGCATCTATATCTTGGAGTGCTTTCACATGTTCAGGATCAGGTTCATGTTTACCCGGATCAAGTCCAAGACTCTCCCAAAACATGAATCTTCAGGTGCCTTACAACCCTCTCACTACGACGAGACCATCTGTGGTTGTATATCATGTGTGACACGTGTTGCGGTCTCTGTGGTACTTCATCTTGTACTGCTGGTAGACATCTCCTCTCTAAGTTCTTCTAAAACAACTTTACTCGGGCTTGTGATCCATTATATAGTCTTCTTCTAAAAGCGGGCATTGGTGCTAACAATGACCTTCCGGTCTTTAGACTATAAAATAAACCTCCTTCGTTCCTTTGGGATATCCTACAAACACACGAACTTCTGACGAGATTCTAACTTATCAAGATCTGGTTTTAGCACATGTGCTGGACCCAAATCCGAATATGTCTTAGACCGGGTTTTCGCCCATTCCACAATTCTATGGGAGTAGAAGAAACCGATTTAGAAGGTACTAAGTTCGGAACCTATTGTTTCCAGAGCATATCCCCAAAACGAATTTGGTAATTCTGAATAACTCATCATCGATCTAACCATCTTCATAAGAGTCCTATTCCTTCGTTCTGCTACACCATTCTGTTGGGGTGTTCCAGGTGTAGACAATTGGGATTGAATCTCAGTCTCTGATAAGTAATTCCTAAACTCTCCTAAGAGGTATTCGCCACCACGATCAGATCGTAGTGTCTTGATACTTTTACCTAATCGTTTCTCCACATCAGCCTTGTATTCTTTGAACTTATCAAAGCACTCGGACTTGCGGCGCATTAGGTAAATGTATCCGTATCTTGAATAATCGTCTATGAAAGAGACAAAATATTCAAAACCTCCTCTTGCTTGGACAGACATAGGACCACACAAATAAGAGTGAACCAATTCTAACACTTCATTGGCTCTATACCCCTTGGCCTTGAACGGCCTCTTGGTCATTTTTCCTTCTAAGCAGGATTCACAAGTTGGAAAATTTTCCAACTCTAATGAATAGGGGTGAGCAAAAGTTCGGTTAAATCGAATAAACCGATTAAACCGATCGAATTTAAAAATTCGGTTCGGTTTATTCGGAAATTCGGTTTTTTATTTCTAAAAAATTGGTTAATTCGGTTAATTCGGTTCGGGTTCGGTTTTGATTTTTTTTATTCGGTTAAACCGAATAAACCGAATAGACCGAATTTTTAAACCAAATCGGCTTTTTAGACCATAAATTTTATACCAAACCAAATTTTTATTAAGCTAAACCAAATTTTTAGAAAAAATCGGTTTATTCGGTTTGTTCGGTTCGGTTTGTTCGGTTTTCTTGGAAATTCGGTTCGGTTCGGTTCGATTTTTATCAAAAATCGGTTCGGTTCGGTTTATTCGAAAACAAATCGGTTCGGTTTATTCGAAAACAAATCGGTTCGGTTCGGTTCGGTTAATTCGGTTCGGTTCGGTTCGGTTTTAACCGAATACTCACCCCTACTAATGAACTCAAAAGTCCATCGGCTATAAGCCTCTGAATCCTACTTAAGTTAATATGACCAAGCCTTAGATGCCAAAGATATGCTTGGTTCATTTCCGAAGGTTCTTTTCTCTTATTAGAATTAGAAGATGAGTTATAAATTTTCATGTTTTGCTTTGTGGAAGAAATTGGATTTAAAGTATACAAATTGCCAACTAATGCATCAGAACAGATAATCACTTTATTTCTTTTAATAACTACATCGTTACTGAAAGAAACTGAATATCCATCTAAAAACAGTTTAGAAACTGAAATTAAATTCTTTCTAAAACTGGGTACATAAAGACAATTTCTTAAAACCAAATTTTTATTTCTACTAAAAGATAAGTAGACGTCTCCCACTGCAACAGCTGCCACCTTAGTAGCATTGCCCATGTAGACGGTAATCTCCCCTTCAGATAGTCGTCGGGTTTCCTGGAACCCCTGCAAGGAATTGCAGACATGATCAGTGGCTCCCGTATCTACACACCAGGTGCTGGTAGATAACACCACTAAACATGTTTCAACAACTAGAGCATGAGATATACCTTTGTTTTGGTTCCTACGAGGACAGTCCGCCTTCCAATGTCCTGCCTGCAGATGAAGCACTTGCCCTTCTTCTTCACTCCGACTTTAAATCCCTAGACTGAGATTTATTCACTTTCTTTCCTCACCTTGTTTCTTCTTCTTCTTTCCTTTCGGTTTAGAAGTAGAACCATTTTCAAGAAAGTGAATTTGAGAATTGTGACTAAATAATCCTTCTGCTGCTTGTCAGTAGTTCCCCTAATGAATAAATCCTTTTATTCATATTATAGTTTAGGCGATCTGCTCAAAACTTCTAGGTAGCGTTGGAGGATCATATCGATCCGGGTTTCCCATCAATTTCTCCTCCAAGGATCAGTATCTCGTTCGGATAAGCCATCATCTTTAGGATATGATCCTTCAGAGTACCCTCTTGCATGGTGGTCGCCATTATCTTTCTCATAGCTTCTTGTCTAGAAGCCCTATCCGATGACCAAAGAGCTCCTTGAGATTGTTCATAATATCATGTCGTTGGTAAATCTTAATGTCGATGTTGCAATACATTTGACATTGAAGCCAAAATGTAACACCGCGCCATCTCATCCGCTTTACCCATCTCTTATGATATTCAATCTCCTCTTGGGTAGATTCACCATGGGTGCATCAGGACAATGTTCGGTCAAGACAAATTTATCGCTTTCAGCAGTGAACAATGTCCGTGTTCCTTTTCCAATCTATGTAATTAGGTCCAGAAGTCTATTTTGTTGAAGTATGATGGACAAAGGTTGAAAGTCATCCTAAGAATCACAAATAACTTTTGGTCAGAACTCTAAATTTAGAATAATATTGATTCCTCAAACAATACTATTTTAAATTAACCAACACCTCATAACACCGTGAATTTTGTATGCCACGTTAGTGTGGACGTATACAAATTCAACATTTGTAAAAGGAGGGTTTTAACCCATTAATTTTATTATCTTGTCAACCTAACTTTTTGACAAATAAAATTAATAGTTGGTATTATTTGGTCACACAAATAATAGTAGTGACTCCGTTGGGGAGGATACTATTAGATGTGTCTAAGTGTATACCATTACTTGACACTAAGTCCATTAATAAGATTATGCCCCTTCCGTTGGGGAAGATCACACGCTCATAATTAATTTCCTATAGTCATCCAAAAATAGAAGTCTGTTCTAGTGATCCACAAACAAGCTCATCCGTTATGGAGGAAGGCACTCTGAGCCAACGCGCAAGCTTGTTTGTATCACTTACAAACCAGTAATGGAGACCATGGGATTTATTTAAAATCCCTCTCCCACTTAGTTATTTATAAATGAGGAATTTTAACTATGCTAGCCTACTAAACTTGTAAACTAACATGCACACACAGCACAATATAAAAGCAATAAATAAAAAATTTAATTTTCAACTATTATGACTTTTATCTCTAGTTGTTCTCCGTGTGTTGTCATCCCAAGCTGCTGCAATATTTGGCCACCGCCATCGGGTCTAGCTGTCGCATCCATCTTGCTCCTAGTTCCGCTGCGCCTCTGGTCCTTAGAAGGTTCCACGCTTTGCAAGATTCGATCCGCGACATAAATAGAATTTTACATTTTGATCCTATATTCCATAAAAGGAATGTACATGTATCTAGATCAAAAATAAAATCCTAATAAAACTAAATACAGCTCCTGCTGTATTTTAATACAATCATGCACACACATATAAATGCCCTTGACATGTCCAAGGGTCCAATCACACACATAATAACTAAAAGCCATAATAGTTGGATCCTGCATTCACAAAGTTAGCACATCCTACTATTAACCTGCCTAAATTATGTATGACATGTGCATAATTAAACTAAATACCAAATACACAGAGGCAAAACCCTAGCTCTGATACCAATTGTTGGTTGATACTCGGAAAACCTATAGGTTCCACTGTACAAAAATTTTGTACAAAGGTCTGAACCATTTCCTAGCTACCATGTGTTCTTTTAAATTAAATTTTGGATCGCCTGCAGAATTTAACACGTTTGATCCAAAACTTAATCTATTTGTTCTTTTAGGTTTTGACTTGGATCTCCTGCGGAACTTAACACGTTCGACCCAAGTCTCCTTAAGTTATTAATTCCATTAAATATTAATTTCCATAATTGGTTCCCAGTACTGACGTGGCGAGGCACATGGCCTTTTTGGATATGGGAGCAACCACCACCGACTAGACAAAACCTTTTATAGAAAGATAATATTTAATTTCCTAAAATAACTTTAGGTTAACCAAAGAGAACAATCAAATCACAAGGAAAAGAAAAAACAAAAGAACACAACTTCGAAAAATATATTCGAAATTCTAGAATGTAAGCCTCTTGTATTTGGTATTATTTCCATAAATAACTAGCATGATGCGGAAAGAAAAATTACTAGTTATACCTTGTAGAAAAACCTCTTGATCTTCTACCGTATTCCTCTTCTAACCTCGGACGTTGTGTGGGCAAAGATCTTCCGAGACGAGAAACCACCAATCACCTTCTTCTCCTCCTAGCTAGGTTCGGCCAACAAAGAGGAAGCTTCACCAAGGAAGAAAATCAAAACACTAACCAAGCTCCAAGAGATGCTAGCTTTCTCTCCTTCTTCTTCTTCTTCTCCGAGTAGTATTCGGCCACCACAAGAGCTCCAATGGAAGAGAAGGGTTCGGCCACCACAAGAGGAAGAGAGGGAGAGGATGGCCAGCCACACCAAGGAACAGAAGAGGGAGAGAAATAATAGATGTTGTATCTCATGAAGGCACCCTCACCCCTTCTTTTATATTCCTTGGCCTAGGCAAATTAGGAAATTTAATTACAATAAAATTTTCTCAATTTCCTTGACATGATTTAATTGAGAAAAATAAAATAAAATTTCCCAATTAATCTACATTGGCCGGCCACATCATTGGAGAACAAATTGGACAAGTTTCAATCAACAATTAAAACTTCCTAATTTGTTTCCGAAAATTTTAAAAATAAAATTTCTCTTTAAAAATCTCTTCATGGTTAATAAAAGGAAATTTCTATAATTTTAATTTTATCAACATGTGAATAATTTTAAAGAGAAAATAAAATATCTCACCAATCTACAAATAAGGAAAGAGATCTAATCTCTTTCTTTAATCTTTTGTAGATCTTTTACAAGAGAGATATTTTAATTTTAATTCTCTTTAATAAATTATTTATTCCACATAATAAAAATTAAAATTAAAATCCCTTTTAAATCTAATTTGGTCGGCCCCCACTAGCTTGGGTTCAAGCTAGGGCCGGCCACCCAATATTATACCTAGGCCGACCCTAGCTTGTTCCCAAGCTAGCTTGGCCGGCCCCTATTGGGTGGGTATAGAAGGTGGGTATAGGTGGGTATAGAACTCTATAAATAAGAGGCTACGATAGGGACCGAGAGGAGGAATTGGTTTTGGTCTCCCGATAAAATTAAGCATCCCGTGTTCGTCCCGAACACACAACTTAATTTTATCAATGATAATTCATTCCACTAGAGAACTATCATTGAACTACCGCACCAATCCCAAATTACATTTTTGGGCTCCTTCTTATTATGAGTGTGTTAGTCTCCCTGTGTTTAAGATATCGAATGTCCACTAATTAAGTGAGTTACTGACAACTCATTTAATTAATATCTAAGTCCAAGAGTAGTACCACTCAACTTTATTATCATGTCGGACTAAGTCCACCTGCAGGGTTTAACATGACAATCTTTATGAGCTCCTCTTGAGGACATTATCAACCTAGTATCTCTAGGACACAGTTTCCTTCTATAATCAACAACACACACTATAAGTGATACCATTTCCCAACTTATCGGGTTTATTGATTCATCGAACTAAATATCACTCATTGATAAATTAAAGAAATAAATATCAAACATATGTGCTTGTTATTATATTAGGATTAAGAGCACACACTTCCATAATAACTGAGGTCTTTGTTCCTTTACAAAGTCAGTATAAAAGAAACGACCTCTAATGGTCCTACTCAATACACTCTGAGTGTACTAGTGTAATTATATAGTCAAGATAAACTAATACCTAATTACACTACGACCTTCTAATGGTTTGTTCCTTTCCATTTTAGTCGTGAGCTACTGTTTATAATTTATAAGGTACTGATAACATCATCTTCTGCATGTGACACCACATACTATGTTATCTACAATATAAATTATATGAACAACTACAAACAAATGTAGACAATTTGACCAAATGTGATTCTTTATTCATAATGAATGTTTACAAAGCTTAGGCTTTCAGTATACACTCCAACAAAGTCAGGACCCAGTGAGTGAAGGTAGGTAGTTGAAGTCTTGATAAGTGAAGTCAGACCTTAGTGAGTGAAGCTAGGTAGTGGAAGTCCTGGTGAGTGAAGTCGAGCCCTAGTGAATGAAGCTAGGTAGCGGAAGTCCTGATGAGTAAAGCTAGGTAATGGAAGCCCTAATAAGTGGAACTGGGCAACCCTAGGTGGAGGTAACCCTAGGTAATATGTGATTGACCAGTTTCCAGTTGATCATGCTCAGTCTGCCGGACTAGCGAATTATTAATGATGCTAACGCTATTTTTCTTTACCATTGTATATCTATTATGCTAACTCAGTGTTGCAGACAAGTTTTGGTAGATCAGCTTGGTCAAATATTAAGCAAGGCCAGAGAAAATCTAAACAGGTCTGAAGGACCAGATGTTTGGCAGGTAAGTGGAGGTAAATCACTGAAGGAGAGTGATTTAGTGAGGACATGTTCCCGGTTGAGGGAACAATAGGCATCGGTCTAGATTGAATCCATTTGGGAAATCTAAGCTAAGGTCGTGTCTAGATCCTAGTCTTGGGGAGACGGGATCTAATTAATACAACTATCTTATTGCGTTAACTTTATTTTGCAAGATAAACATATTTTGGTTGCCTAAACTTTTTTTTTTTTTGCAGAAAAGAGAAGTATGAAAAATAGGTGTCAGGGCGCTCAAAAGGGATTCGGGAGCCTGGAAGGGATCCAAGCGCCCAGACTTCGGGTGCCCGGAGTTGATCTGAGCGCCCAGACAAGATTCGCCTTGACAGGTGCCTAGCCAAGCACCCGGGCGGTCCGGGTGCTTGGAAATGGTCCAGGCGCCCAAACCAACAAAACTCATCCAGAAGATGAGTTGGAGTGAGACGACTGGCCGAACCTACGTCAACAATCTAGGAGCCCAGAGGGGGTTTTAAATGCAGTGAAGAAGGACATTACAAAAGTAAGTGTCCCACCTATAAGACTCGAACCACACAACCAGAGGTAAAGGAGAAGTCAACACCAAAAGTTCAAAAAGAGAATGAGCATATCCAATGCTTTAAGTGCAAAAAGATGAGTCATTATATACATCAATGCTCAGAAAGAAGACCTAAGAATCTAGGGGAGCAAAGGTTAGTAAGTTTATAATATGTGATAATTCTATTTTTTTTCTACACATGCTAGTAATTTGGATAATTACTACTACTCAAGTTTAAATTCTTCTCAAAAATTAGATATGTATACTCACTCAAACAAATTAATTAATTTAATTAATCAAGCTAATTCAAAATCATTTAATAATCTTTCAAAGTTAAAAATTCATCTTCAAGTTTTAAAAAATTAGAAAAACAAAATACGCTTTTGCAAAGACAAACTTGATAAACTAGAAAAAATTATTGATAATTTTATCAGCATACAAAATTTAGACTTAGGTTACAAGTCTAAATCAAATTTAAAATTTAAAATTTAAACTACACAAACGTAAGACCTAAACCCAAAGTTTAATAATTTAGGTGGAGACTCCAAATTAGTTAGCACCTCCAATACAATAATTTTCCCGGCTAGGTAATTAGGACTAGATTAAATAGGGACAAAAGTTTAACTGGATAAATTAAATTAAATAAATAAATTTAAATTAAATAAAATAAATTTAAACAAATTAAAATTAAATTAAATTAAATTAAATTAAAATTAAAATTAAAGTTAAATTAAAATTAAAGTTAAATTAAAATTTAAACTTAAAACTTAAACTTAATTAAATAAAACATAAATTCAAACATAAAATTAAAATTCATTAATTATTTATCTTAGTTAATTATTTTAAAAGTTATTAGCTTATCTAAATTAATTTAATTTAATAATCAATTAATTCAAATTTTAATTAGTTAATCCTGATTTAATAATTTATTTAATAATATGAATTTAATCATTCTAATCAATTAATCAAATTAATACTAATGTAAATTAATCAACTAAATAAAGTTAATTACTTTTAATAATTAATTCAATGTTTACTATTAATCCAAAAATAATTGTAGCTTATCTATTAATTCAAATTCAAATTAAATTACATTAAATTATACTTAATCCTAATTAATAAATTAATCAGAAATTTAACTATTAACTCAATCTTAACTTAATATATTAATATATGATCAATTCACTTACTTTAAAACTAATTTAAATAAATCGCTTAATATGAAAACAATCTTAAACTTAACTTAAATACAATTCATGATTAATCTAAAATTCTATTTTAAAATTCAGAATAACTAATTAATTAATGATTCAAGATTTTAATTAATCAAACGTAATTCATGATTAATTTTGGGTTATTTAAGTTAGAATTTTTAATCCAAAATAAATTAAAAATCAAATTATATCAACTTTAGACAATACATGTTAAGTATCTCTCTAAACACATAAGATTATCATATTTAAAAATCTACAATGATTGAGATGCTAGGAAAAGAAAATTAAGTCATGACTGCAATTACTTATATACGTTTCAAAAACATACACTCTTTAAAATAATTGTTGACCAACACTTAGTGTCTAGATCCTTTAAAGTCAACCATAAACGTGTAGACCCCCTGACATATAGGTGGTTAATAAGGGTTTTATAAGAAAGTGTTAAGTTAAATGGGAGACTTATTCGAAAGATAAATTTAATTATATACTTTAAAAATATTTTGATAATTTTTAAACTTTTGATAAAATAGTTTCAACGTAGTTTTTTCAAAATCCTTGTGAAATTTTCATTTTAAAAATTACTTTAAAAATTTTTTAACAAAAATGTTTGAAAAATACTTTTGTTAAACTTTTGAAATTATTTTGAAATACCTTTTTAAAATATTCTGAAGATAGCTTAGGTATTCTTTTGATCAACCCCTTAGACACAGGAAGTTTTCCTTACAGTTAACAAGGATGTCTAAGGGTATGCCAAGTTGAGGGGAAGTTCAGATTAAACATAATTTTCAAAATTCTTTCAAAAATTAGTTTTACAAATCTTTGAAACTCCATTTAAAAAAAATATTTTAAAAATTACTTTGAAAATCTATTAAGAAATACTATTTTGCAAAACTCTTAGTTCTTAAAATTATTTGGAATATTGCTTTGAAAACACCTTGAAAAACATTTTACAAAATTCTTATAAAATTTTATGTTTGAAAATTGTGTGCAACATGTCTTTGAAAAATTATTTTGAAAGTCCCCTTTAATAATTACTCTAGAAAATTACGTTTTAAAAATTATGTTTTTGAAACACTTAATTATGTCTTTCAAATATTATTGTTGATGCAAAACCTATTGGAGAGTAACCTTAAGTTTATGTCTTTTTGATGTGTGTCAAAGGGGGAGAGTGATCTTAAGTTAGAAAAGTTAAGAATATTTCTAATATCCCAAACTTTGAGATAAAATATTTCTAATCTCCCAACTTTTTGAATCTCTCAAACTTTGAGAATTAACCCTTAAAGACCTAAGCCTAACTTAAGAAAATTATCAAACATCATAAAGGTGGAGATTATTGGTGCAATCGACCTCTAGGGTTTCGATATTTGACAATGTACCTAAATATGGTCAGTTTGACCAAGGGTTGATCCAAACAAGACTTGATGTTTGGAAGAGAGAAGTCTAGCCAGGACTAGATGACTAGCAAAGGTAAGTCCTAACCGAAGGATAGACAGGTGAAAAGTCTACTGAGTGACTAGTCATAACTGGAGGTTAGGCAAGGGGAGTCATGATGAGTGAAGTCAGACCCTAGTGAATGAAGCTAGGTAGTGAAAGTCCTAGTGAGTAAAGTTAGACCCTAGTGAGTGAAGCTAGGTAGTGAAAGTCCTGGTGAGTGAAGTCGGACCCTAGTAAGTGAAGTTAGGTAGTGAAAGTCCTGTGAGTGAAGTTAGACAATGGAAGTCCTAGTGAGTGGAATTGAGCAACCATAGGGGGAGATAACCCTAGGTAATATGTGACCGACTAGTTTTCGGTCGATTGCACTCTGTCAACCAGACCAGTAAATTATTAATAATGCTAACACTATTTTTCTTTACCATTGTATATCTATTGTGCTAACTCAATGTTGTAGGTAAATCTTAGTAGATCAACTTGGTCAAATACAAAGCAAGGCCAGAGAAAGTCCAAACAAGTCTGAAGGACTAGATGTTTGGCAGGTAAGTGGAGGTAAGTCACTAGAGGAGAGTGATTCAGTGAGGATGCATTCCGGGTTGAGAGAACAATAGGCGTTGATCTAGATTAGATCCATTTAGGAAACCTAAGCTGAGGTCGTGACTAGATCCTGGTCTCGGGGAGACATGATCTAATTAATACTATTACCTTATTATGCTAACTTTGTTTTACAGTATAAATATATTTTGATTACTTGGACTAACTCTTTTTTGAAGAAAAGAGAAGTGTGAAAAAGAGGTGTTCGGGCGCAGAGACCAGATTCGACCGGACGAGTGCCTGGCCGGGCACCCGAGCGCCTGGAGTTGGTTCAGGCACTCAAACTAGCAAAACTCATCCAGAAGCTAAGTTGGAGTATGAGAATAGCTGAACCTACATCAACGGTCCAGGCGCCCGAAGGTGGATAAACTTCGAGGATGAAGTTTCGATGAGATCTCGCCATGTCAGCACAGTCCAGATGCCTGGGAGGGGATCCAAGCGCTCGGACGGGACTATAAAATGAGGATTCCAGCAACAGGTTAAGAACATCATTTGCTACGACTTTTGTTCCTGCGTATGATGTATCTCATTTGCATGTCACGTGACACTTCAAAATTAATAAAGATTGGAACTCATTAAACTCAAAAGAAGAGTTGTAGTAAGGAGTCCTAAGTCGTATTTTTTTCCAAGGATAACTAGTAAGTATGTGCTTGATTTAGATGTGAAACTCCAATTAACACTAATTAACAACTTGACAATTAACACTAATTTACTCCTAACATAAACCAAACTAACTTGCATTAAAAGAACAACACATAAACTAAACTAAACTGTGTTGAACTCAAAGTCAATCAATCAAATGAGACAAGTTTTGCACTAATAAATGGATCCATTGTAGAAAATAAGACTTGCAGAAATTAAATCCTAACAAAACTAAGTTCAGAAATCAGAAAGTGAAACTAAGCCATGACTTGAATTTGACTAAACTTTTAGCACTGATTCTGAATAGATACAATTGAGAACTACTTAACCAAGTTAACTACTCTAATCAACTATAAACTCCCTAGATGTTTAGCTGAAATCATGACTCGGGAATTGGAATTTAAGACTCAAATTGCATAACAAGTTTTGTTGTAACTAGATGAAGAATTGCATTGCATCAATTAAGCTAACTAGACAAGAATAAAAACCTAATTACATCATTAAACTATGAAACAACTGGATTGCAAATTTGAAATGAAATCCAAAGCAAATTCCTAATTGCAACCACTGGTCAGTGGCAAATTCAAATCGGGTTGTGTTTTCATGGATAAAGAAAGCAAAGCTAAGCATCAAATCTAACAATTAAATCTAAGTTCTAAATAGAGAAACATCCACAAACTCAAATCATAGTTCTAATCCCATCTCTCTGTTGAAATGCAAGAAGCTCCTGGAAACTCTCTTCAAGCAATCAACGGGTAGATCCAAACTTCCAGCTAACAAAGAAGATATGCATAGCTCCTGGGTAACTCCCTACAAGCTCGCGATCACCTGGAATGCTTGACGCTCGAAGAATAGAGGAAGTGAATCTGAATCGCGAGCTTTAATCGATTGATCTGCTCGATTCCAAAGTCATGAGCGGATGTGAAGATGAATTGGATGCAGAAACTCTGGGAAAACTCCTCTAAAACCTCTGTTGACTGTAGATTCACAGATCAGGGAAACACCCTCGGATCTAAGCTTGTCTGTGAAAGGAGGAATTCAAAAATCGATGACAGGGGAATCACCCTCCGACGCACACTGTCCTCGAACGTTGATCCCCGGATGCTTTGTACTCTCCATCAATGATGGGAACTCGATCGCAGATCTAGAAGTGGAAGGAACTTGCGTCGCCGTGTGTGAGGAAGAAGAAAGTGGCACGGTGAACAGTAGCGCAAGCCACTATTCACCGTGTCGACTTTACATTTTTAAACTCAACATCGAACATGTACACAACAACTTGGTTCGGATTCAACAATAGCTAAGTTGGCTGAGCTAGCTTGGCTTGATTCAACAATGGTTGGTTTAGTGTAAATCGAGTTCAAATTCCAAACTGGCTGAACTTGAGTGAACCCGAATGTGATTGATGAGTCCAAACCTACAAAGCCCAATTTAAACATCTCAACACACCTTGAATTGATAGTAATGAATTAGATTAGCTCAAAATATTCCTTGCTTAGCAAGAACCAACTCTAAAATCAATTTCACAAACAAAATAATCTTCATAAACAAACCATTCCAAGAAAAATAGAACATTATATGAGCACATTATCAAAATCCTCCACACTTATTCTTGCATGTCTCATGCAAGTCCAGAAAACTAAAGAATCTACTTTAATGGTACCCCCTCAACACATTCATAAACATGATTAGAGAATAGAAAAGGAAAACCATCTAAGATTGTCAAATTCCAAAATTCAAGCATTCATGGACATCAAATTTAACTCTCAGTTAACAACATACTAATTTCCAACTTTCATGAATGAATTGAAAATGATAGCACTCTAATCTCATAAGATAAAAATTTTCATGGCTCTCATTCTAATTCAAAATGTGATCAATAGTAGAGGGCAATCAAGCTACTCATGCTTCTTGCACTACCATATGCTTGTTTATCTTCTACTCTCCACCATGCTCATGGATATAAATCACATTATGAAGGTTTATCATAAAGAATAGCAAGAAGGAATCAATTGCAATTTAAGCATAAGTTAGATCAAAAGATAAGGAAGAAAGAATTTGCAATAAGTTCTGGTGGAAGATATGGATACCAAAGAATGCTATCTAATGAATTTAGGCCACTCTTCCCTTCTTCTATTTGTTGTGATGTATACTATAAGCCTAGCTTTTGTATGAACATCTATTTTGAAATATTTTGAAATGAGAATCACTTTGGTTAAATGTTTGCATTTTATATTTACATATATGTCAATGCAGTTGTCCATTTAATTTATATTGTAGATAACATGGTGTGTGGTGTCACACAGAATATCATGTTATCGGTTCCTTATAAATTATAAATAGTAGCTCACAACCAAGATGGATAGGGACGAACCATTGGAACGGTTGTAGTGTAATTTGGTATTAGTCTGTCTTGACTATAAAATTACACTAATACACTATGTGTGTATTGAGCAGGACCATTTGAAGTTGTTCGATTTATACTGACTACATAAAAGAACAGAACCTCTATTATTATAGATGTGCGTCCTCTTAATCCCTATATAATAACAAACATGTATACTTAGTATTTATTTCTTTAACTTATCAATGGGTGAGATTTATTGGTTAAATCAATAGGCCCGATGAGTTGGGAGATAATATTATTTATATGGTGTGTTATTGATTATAGAAGAAATCTGTGTCCTAATTATTTAGGCTGATGATGTCCCCTTGAGGAGTTCATAAGGATTATCATGTAAACTCTACAGATGGACTTAGTCCAGCATGATAATAAAGTTGAGTGGTACTACTCTTGGAATTAGATGTTAATTAATTGGGTTGTCAATAACTCAATTAATTAATGGACATATGATATCTTAAACACAGGGAGATTAACACACTCATGATAAGAAGGAGTCCATATTGTAATATGGTATTGGTACGGTAGTTCAATAATAACCCTTTAGTGGTATGGGTTATTATTTATGGACTTGGATTGGGTGTTTGGGCCGAACACAGGAAGGTCAAGCCCATCAGGAGGCATACACCAATTCCTCCTCTAGGTTCTTGTTGTAGCCGCTATATAAAGTCTCGTATCCACCTATCCATAACTTGGTTTAGTTTAACTCGGTTTAGTTTACCTTGGCTTAGTTTAACTTGGATTGGTTTAACTTGGTTTGATTTAACTTAGCTTGGTTTAACTTGGCTTGATTTAACTTGGTTATAGAAAGGAAGATTTTTTCTAAACAGAATTCTGTTATTTTTCTTTCTTTGTAACCGACGGCAAGCCTATATAAAGGAGTAGGTGGTGGCTCCTAAAACCTAATTTTCTCTCTTCTCCTCCTTGTGGCCAGCACCCCTCCCTTTCCTCCTCACCTAGGGTTGGCGCCCCTCCCCTTCTCCTTTGCTAGGGTCGGTGCCCCCTTTATCCTTGGTGGCTGGCGTCCCTCCCCTTCTCCTTTGCTAGGGCCGGCGCCCCCTTTATCCTTGGTGGCCGGCGCCCCTCCTCCTTGGTGGCCGACGCTCCCTCCTACTTCGAGGTCGGCGGATTGGAGAAGAGGAAGAAGAAGAGGAAAAAGAAGAGAAGGAAGAAGATTAGAAGATGTCATATCCTAGAGCCTCCTTTTGTAGCTGGCGGTTTGGAAATCGAGAAGAGAAGGATGGTGGTGTTGTCTTGGTAGATCGTCGACCACACGACGTCCAAGAGGAGGAGAGGGATACGGCAGAAAATCAAGAGGTCTTTAGCTACAAAGAAAAGGTACAACTAGTTCTTAATTCCGTTGCGTAATTAGTTAGTTTTCTTTGTATCATTTTTTGGAATACCAACACAAGAGGCCAGCGATCTTGTACATCGATCGAGGTGTGCTTTGATCATTCAAGAACTTGCTCGATTGATCAAACACATGTTTGATCGAACATGCGGGTTGTTAGGAAAAGTTCTGTTCTTGTACAATTTTTTTGTACAGGGAAATTTAAACAGAACGGAATTCTAGCGCCTTCAAGCGATATCAGAGCAAGTTTTCTGCTTTTGTGTGATTGGTTTTCAATTAAATTATGCACTGCTCATACATAAGTTTAGGCCAGATAATAGTAGGATGTACAAGAAAGATTAACTCTATGGTTGCAGGTGTCCTAAGTCCAACTATTATGGCTTTGTGTGTTTGTGTGTGATTTGAACTCTCGGGCATGTCAAGGTTGTTGTGTGTGCATGATTGTAATAATTAAATACGGCCGGTTGCCGTATTATTATTATTTTTTACATTTTGTTCGATCTAAATTACATGTAAATTCCTTTGTGGAATATAGGATCGATAAATGTAAATTTTATTTCTTTTTGTTGCGGCTTGTATCCTTGCTATGCGTGGTGCTATTTTGAGGGCCGGAGGCACGGCGGAGAAGGAAGCGAGATAGACTCGACGGCTTGATCCATTGGTAGCATATTGGAGGGCAGTGATCCATTGGCGGCATATTGGAGGACAGCATTGGATGAGGCCATAATAGTTGAAAATTTTATTTTCATATTTATTGCCTTTATATGATGTTTTATGTGCTGTGATGTGTGTTGTGCTGTGTATTATGTTGTGTGTGCATGTTAAAATTTCTCGATTTAAATAATTAAGTAGGAGAGAGATTATTTAAATAAATCTCATGGTCTTCATTATTGATTTGTAAGTGATGCATTCAAACTTACGCGTCGACTTTGAGTGCCTTCCTCCATATCGGATGAGTTTGTTTGCGGATCACTAGATCAAACTTCATCTATGGATGATTATAGAAAATTAGTTAAGTATGTGTGATCTTCTTCATCTGAAGGGGCACAATCCTAATTAATGGACTAAGTATTAAGTAATGGTATATACTTAGGCGCATTTAATAGTATCCTTCCCATCGGAGTCACTGCTATTATTTGTGTGGCCGAAGATGAACCAACTATTAATTTTATTTGTCATAAAGTTAGGTTGACAAGATAATAAAATTAATGGATAAAACCTCCTCTTACAAATATTTGAATTAGTATACGTCCACACTATCGTGACATTCAAAATTCATGATGTTTTGAGGTATTGGTGAATTTAAATTATATTGTTTGAGAAATCAATATTATTTTAAATTCTAAAGTTTTGACCAAATATTTAATTTTGTGATTCTCAGGATTTCAAAATGACTTTTAATCCTCTTATTGTTATTTTAAAAGAAAGCAAACTTACTGGTCCAAATTATATTGATTGGAAATGAAACTTGGACATTGTCTTAACTACTGAAGAATATAAGTTCGTACTTCTTGAGGTCTTATCTAGCATGCCTGATAAGGATTCTAGTGAAGAGGAGATAGAGAGACATAGGAAATGAGTGAAAGCAGATGAGATGGCGCGGTGTTACATTTTGACTTCTATGTCAAATGTGCTGCAACATCAGCATCAGGCCCTACCCACTGCCAGGGGCGGATCCAGTGGGGGGCGGCATCGGCGGTCGCCCCCCCTTGCTGGCGGTGGAACCCCTAGTATTATGAAGTTTCACCGATGGAGATGGAGGATACCGTTCCTTGTTCATCGTGATCGCCCCTCCATACTTAAATTTCTGGATTCGCCACTGCCCACTGCCTATGACATGATGCTCAATTTCAAGGAACTCTTCGGACAGAATCGGGCTGCCAGGCAGGAGAACAATAAAGGTGTATCTTATTCATTAGTTGTTGAAACATGTTTAGCGGTGTTATCTACCGGTACCTGGTGTGTAGATACGGGAGCCACTGATCATGTCTGCAATTCATTGCAGGGGTTCCAAGAAACTCGACGACTACATGAAGGGGAAATCACCGTCTACATGGGTAATGCTATGAGAGTGGCGGCTGTTGTAGTAGGAGATGTTTATTTATCTTTTGATAGGAATAAAAATTTGATTCTGAGAAATTGTCTTTACGTACCATGTTTTAGAAAGAACTTTGTTTCAGTTTCTAAATTATTTATTGATGGATATTCTATTTCTTTTGATGACAACGTGGTTGTCAATAAAAATAGGGTGGTTATCTGTTTTGGTGCGTTGGTTGGCAATTTGTATACTCTTAATCCAATAACTCCCATGATGCAGCAAATGAAAATTAATAACACATCTTCTAATTCTAATAAGAGAAATCAACTTTCGGAAATGAACCAAACATATCTTTGGCATCTAAGGTTGGGTCATATTAACTTGAGTAGCATTCAAAGGATAATAGCCGATGGACCTTTGGGTTCATTGGTAGTGAAAAACTTTCTGATTTGTGAGTCTTTCTTGGAAGGAAAAATGACCAAAAGGTCTTTTAAGGTAAAGGGGTATAGAGCCAAAGAAGTGTTAGAATTGGTTTATTCTGATTTGTGTGAGCCTATGACTATCGATGCAAGAAGTGGTTTCGAATATTTTGTCTCTTTTATAGACGACTATTCGAGATATAAGTACATTTACTTGATGCGCCGCAAGTCTGAGTGCTTTGATAAGTTCAAAGAGTACAAGGCTGATGTGGAGAAACGTCATAGTAAAAGTATCAAGACACTACGTGTAGGACCGTTGCGGCCGGCTAGAAGGGGGGGTTGGATAGCCTGCCAATTCAAAAACAAAACCAACCCTTTTCGAACTCTTAAACTAACACTTGCATAAAATAAAAGCAGTAAATAAAATGAAAAAAGTAAAAGGAACGTCGAGATTTACTTTGTTACAACAGGGGAGGTTGTTAATCTAAGAAAGTGTAGCACTAGTGTCTCCTTCAGGCGGAGAAGCCTTTTACAGCAATGAAGCGCACAACAGAAGCTAAACTATAGAAAAGCGTACAAGTGTAGAAAGAATGCTTGAGTTCTGAATTGATTGAAAAGCTTCTGGACCAAGGCTATATTTATAGCCTTGGTCGGGGCGCCTAGAAGGGTTCCGGGCACCCTGGGGGGGATAAATTTTATCCCCCAACGTTCAGATCGAGATAAATCTCGATTTGGTCAACATTTAAGGTCCGGGCGCCCGGAAGCATTTCTGGCGCCCGGAATCATTCAGAGCGCCTCGGAGCCCAAAGTCAACAAAAGTTGACTTTTTCGTCCGGAACCTCTTCTCCGGTTTAGTCCCACCTCGGTCCGGTTTTTCTACTCCGGATCCGCTTGCTTGGGTGATCTCTGTCATCCGGAAAAGGGCTCACCCGAACCAAACTTCCGGTCTTCTCGAGCGGGCTTCCTCCGGCTTCTCGTCCCTCGGAATCGCCGCGTGTTTCCTTCTCGTCCGCCGGCGTACTCATCCGCAGAAATCGTCCCTCGGACGCACCGCATGTCATCCTTCTCGCTAGCTGCGTCTCTTGCTTCTCGAGCAGTCTTCCGCTCCGGCTTTCGTCCCTCGGAACCACCGCACGCTTCCTTCTCGTCCGTCAGTGTACTCTTCCGCAGCGCCTCGTCCCTCGAACGCACCGTATGTCGTCCTTCTCGCTTGCTGCGTCTTCCACTCGAGTACCTGTGCTCCTAAGCTCCTGCACACTTAGACACAAGGTTAGAAACACACAGGACCTAACTTAACTTGTTGATCACATCAAAACAACCTTGGGGTTCCAACAATCTCCCCCTTTTTGGTGTGAGCAACCCAAGTTAAGCTAGGATAAAAATAGACATGAAATAAACTTAACTAAATTTGCAATTAAGTGCAAAAATAAAACAAGTTAAATTTTAGTCTACCTCCCCCTAGACTTATACTAATCCTTCTCCCCCTTTGATCACAAAAAAAATGGGGTTTTTAAAAAAATCTAAGGGTTAAAGACTTAGAAAATTTAGAGATCCTTAAAAATTTGCAATAATTTTCACATAAACAGTCCTAAAAAAAAATTTAAGTAAAATTTTAAGAAAATTTTCTAAGTGAAATTACAAGAAAATTCTAAAAAACTTAAGCAGAAATTTTCAATTTCAGAACAGCTTTTAACTTAGGCAAAAAAAATCTTCTAAAAATTTTCCTAAGTACAAATTTAAGTCTTTGCAAAAATTATTTTAAAAAAAAAATCCTAACTTAAGATTTTTCTAAGTAAAATATTCTAAGTAGAAATTTCACGTAAAAGTATTTTTCTAAGCATAAAAATATTTTGGAAAAAATGTTTGAAAAAACTTTTAAAAGTATTAATTAATTCTAATTTTAATGCTTTGACAGAAAGTTAATTAAACATTTATTTCAATATTTTAGCTTCCAGATCGTGGCGAGGCACTAGACCTTCTTGGTTATTGGAGCAACAACCACTTCCTTAGACAAAGCCTCATAGAGAAATTCATTGTTTAATTTTCTCACTGGAAAGCGCTAATTTTAATTTTAAAATTTAGGCTAAGCAAGATTTGGGAACCCAATAAGGGTACTGGATTAACTAAATATTTCTTGGGTACATATTTTCTTGAAATATTCCTAATTTGTCCCTGGTGATATCTAAAGTACCAATTTAAATTATTAGATCTTCTAAAATTAGTTTTAAGTGAACATGCATAGTTTTTCAAGTTGTCTATTTGAATTTTCAAATTTTGATTTTCTAATTGTAATTTTTCATTTTCTAATTTTGATTTATCTAATTCTTCTAAAGGGCATGATTTAGCTAAAATTATTTTTAAATTCTTTATTTCTTTTTCTAATTTACAGCAGTCTTTAGTTAATAACTTGACAAACTTAAAAAGTTTATCAGGAGGAAGAGAACGTACCTGACTTACCTTGTCGAGTTCGTTGTCCATATCTCCCCCTGACCTGCTGCTTTCTTCTGACGAAGCTCCCCCTTCATCGATGCTCTCGATGCTCATCTCGGAAGAGCTTGAATCGTAGTCGTCGTCTTGATAACTCGCCATCAGTGCGAGTCCGGAGAATGCTTCGACTTCCGATTCGGACGACGTATCATCCCACGTCGCCTTTAGGGCCTTTCACTTTTGGATAGGCTTCTTACCCTTCTCCTTGTCCTTGTTCTTCAGCTTGGGGCAATTGTCCTTGACGTGCCCTTCTTCGTCGCAGTGGTAGCAGCGGATCATTCTTTTCTTCTTTCCCTGCGGATGGTTAGTAGATCTGAATTTACAAAGTTTCTTGAATCTTCTTACCATCATTACCATTTCCTCGTCGTCAAGAGAGGATTCCGACTCTGGTTCGTCTCTTAAAGCTTTGAGGGCGACGTTGTTCTTGGGCTCCTTCATTCCTGTACATCTTGACTCATGCACTTCAAATGTTGAAAAGAATTCTTCTAATGAAATCTTTTTTAAATCTTTAGAAATGTAAAATGCATCTACTAATGATGCCCATTTGGTATTTCTAGGAAAGGAATTTAAAGCGTACCTTGGCGAATCTCGGTTACTTACCTTTTCTCCGAGATTCGAAAGTCCGATAATAATCTCTTTTAGTCTCGAGTGCAGATGTCTGACTGTCTCGTCTTCCCCAAGTCGCATGCTGGTGAGCTGATTGGGAAGGAGATCTCCTCTGGCGAGCTTGGCTTCGGACGTCCCTTCGTGCAGCTTGAGGAACTTCTCCCAAAGTTCCTTTGCCGAGTCGTAGTGTCCAATCCTGTTGACTTTTTGAGGTGGAAGAATGCTTAGCAGATGGCATTCTGCTTTGTCGTTCGCCATGTATTCAGCCTGCTCTTTTTTTGTCCATTGACATTTTTCCTTACCTTCTGGAGCTACAAAGCCAGATTCCATTATTAAAACTAATTCGAAATCTGTTGTAAAAAAATACCTGCATCAATTTTTTCCAGGTGGCAAAGTCTCCTTCGTATTTCGGCGGGTGGATGCTTGGTCCGACCATCTCGTTGCTTCATTCGACGGTTAGTCCTCCTGAAGCGCCTCGGCTCTGATACCACTTGATCACACCAAAACAACTTTGGGGTTCCAACACTACGGTCTGATCATGGTGGAGAACACCTCTTAGGAGAGTTTAGGAGTTACTTATCAGAGGCTGAGATTCAATCCCAATTGTCTGCACCTGGTACACCCCAACAGAATGGTGTGTCAGAACGAAGGAATATGACTATTATGGATGAGTACGCCTAGTACCGAGAGACGAACACTGCGGATGAGTACGCTGGTGGACGAGAAGGAAACACGCGGCGATTCTGAGGGACGAGAAGCCGGAGCGGAAGGCTGCTTGAGAAGACCGGAAGTTGGGTTCGGGTGAGCCCTATTCCGGATGACAGAAATCACCCAAGCGAGCGGATCTGGAGCAGAAGACCCGGACCGAGGCGGGACTGAACCAGAGAAGAGGTCCTGGATAAAAAGTCAACAACTATTGACTTTTTGCTCCGGGGCGCCCGGAGCAGTCCAGGGCGCCCGGACCCGAATTTTGACCAGGATTGAGATTTAACTCGATCTGATCATTGGTGGATAAAGTTTATCCCCCTGAGGGCACCCGGAACCCCTTCGGGGCGTCCCGACCAAGGCTATAAATATAGCCTTGGTCCAGAAGCTTTTCAACGAACTCCTGTAATTTATTTCCAACGCTTGTGCACTTTAGTTTAGAGTTAAGCTTCTATTTTCTGTGCTTCATTGTTGTACGAGGCTTCTCCACCTGAAGGAGATTGATAGTGGGCTTTATCTTCCTTGGATTAACAACCACATCGATTGTAACCAAGTAAATACTGGTGCCTCGTTCTTTATGCTTTTTATTTATCTACTTTGTTTATTTTACAAGTGTTAGCTTAAAGAGTTCGAGGAAGGGTTGTTCGTTTGTTTTGATTTTGCAGGATATCCAACAACCCCCCTTCCAGCCGGCCCAACGGTCTTACATATTACAATCTCCCCCTTTTGATGTTTGACAATACCTCCTTTAAGTTAGGCTAATCTCATAGCCTCAAACTCCTACATGTCAATATATGAATGAGGGTTCCCTTCATTCTCCTCCTTTTCTAGAGAGTAAACTCCCTCTCAGGTAATGAAGGCCTAACTTAACCCCTACATTCTTCCCCTATTGGCACACATCAAAAACTCTCCCCCTGAAGAGTTACCCAACATTGTTTACAACTCCACATGTTGTGTACAACACCATAATAAAAGTCTCATACCCTTCATTATATTTTAATGCTCACCCTTGAACATTAACTAATTCAACAAAGAATGTCTCATACCCTTCATTCATCATCAATGCTCATCCTTGAGCACGAACACCCAAACAATGAAGATATTCACTCCTCATTGTATTCAAAATGCTCAACCTTGAGCATTTACGCTAAGGAAGGTTAACCACCTTCCAAGGTGTATGAAAAATAGATTTTCATGTCCTTAAATAGTAACTCCCCCTAAAGACATGCACGTAACTTCTGTCATTGCACCAACAATGACTTGGAATCCCTGAACATATAGGAAACCCAAATTTTGAAGTTTTGAGGTTCAAAAATTCAATATTGAAACCAAACCTCAACCTAAACCTCTACTTAGTCTTCCTTAACCAATTCGTCCTTGTTTTCATCATGAAAACTCCCCCTAAATGTATATAAATGTATTTTGAGGGGTAAGGAGTGATTATATAGACTAAAAAATGTTGAACTCTAGCTTACCCAGCCAAAATCAGCATTTCAATCGATTGGGAAGAAATCCCAATCGATTGAACCTAGCTGAATCGATCCACTGATCGATTCAGGAGAGGTAGATCGATCGATGGATCGATCTAGCGAGCTTCTGCTCGTAAGTATTGCCTTCTCAATCGATCACCCAATCGATTGAGGCACTCCAATCGATTGGGTGATCGATTGGAGAACTGAAATTTTTGAAGTTCATTTTCAGTGAACTTCAGAAACTCCCCTAAAATTCTACAAAAATCTAAAAATCATGAAAATTCATGTAGACATTCCTTAGGGTATATACTATCAAGGAAAAATAGTTTTCTAGGAAAATACTTTCTATTTTCAAATATTGACACAAACTTGAAAACTTGTAAAAACTTTAGTATTTTCTTCTAGTTTGTGTCTAACTTTTCAATAATGATTACTATCAAAAGATAGTCTTCACCAAGGTTTTCCAAAGTATATTTAAAATCATTTTCAAAACCAATATCCAACCATATTCTTTGGACTCAATGCACATGACTTGTACATTAGCTTTCCCAATGATTGGAAAACACATAACTATGCGTTTTGATGAACCTAAAACTCATGAGAATGCACTAAATCAACATCTTGAGTCTTGTTCATCATCCTAACATCTCACTTGTATCTAATGTGTACTAAAACCACATACAAGTCACCTTATAGTCCTTATGAAATGTAAAATTTTAGTTTTGCCCTAAATTAGGGATCATGCATATCTATCTAGGCATTTTGAGAGTATTAACATCCACCTAGGATGTTACTTATTAATAGATGCAATTTGTCCTTAATTTGCAAGGAAATAAAATAATGCATGATGCGTTATGGCATACATGAAAGATAAATAATTTTTAAAAGAAAATTTCCTATAGCTACATGATGTATGTATGACATGACATGATATTTTTATATTTTTCATAATAACACATGAATGCAAAAACATGATGTCATGGCATATGATGGTCAAACAAAGTGATCCTGTCCGAATGCGGAGTCGATAGACGCTGGGCACGTGGCGCTTCCTTAGCTGCTGCTGTAGCTGATCGATCCTCCGGCAGCGCCTCCGGCGAACCTGCACGAAGTCGGGCCGGGAGGGGGTTCCCGGCGACGACCCTCCGACGCTCAAGTCAGGCAAGGAGAAAATAGATATCGAAGGCAGAAACGGCGTGTTCGCGTACCTCTGATGAAGAATGAGGGCCCTTTATATAGGGCTACGGAGGAGCTCTAGCACACTTACCGAGGTGTATACATGTCCATCCGTCATACCTCGGTATGGGTTTGTCAGAAGACCTTGCCTGACACCATGCCGCACAGTCTCAGCACCTCTCTGATGGGACAACGGAGGTTTCTGTGAAGCTCTAGGTATGGCCTAATAGCTAGCCATACTTGCTGTCAGATGCCTTTTCCCTCTCCGTTTGTCCTTTCTGTTGGCCTGCCGCTCATCTTCCCGCTCGGCTTTCCATGAATAGTCCGACCGGACTAGTGCACTGATCCATTCGTGTACTCTACAGTAAGGTGCTCGGGTGCTCGGCTAAGCGTCGCTGTTTGAACGCTGTACACCCAAAGCTACGCGGGGTCGCCGCTCACTCCATCCGGCCGGTCGGCTTGTCAACCTCCTGGCTGCCACGTGGAGTTAGCTCATCTTAAAGGGGGGCCCCGGTTCTTACCGCCGGATCACTTGCCTCCCCTTCAAGTCTAGTCGAAGGAGGCGTATAGCCCGACTGACTGGACTAAGAGTCAATTTAGTCTAGCCGATCGGCTCCTCTTTGCCAGTATGATCCACTCAGCCATCCGTACCATTCATCGAATCTCCTCGTGCCCTGTGTCAATCTTCGACATTAAGGTTGAGCATATCTTCATTAAATGCTCCGAATGATTGAATGCCACGTGGAGCACTGCCATTGGCGATCAGTGGCGGTGGTATTTTTGATGTGATCGAAGCGATTCGCAGCGGATGGCTGGATGAGTGCCTTGGTTCGCGTGACCTGGATCCAACGGTGGAAGCCGCCCGGCCGCCACCTTATAATCTCTTCGCTTCTTCTTTCTTCCTACTTGCTTACGCGAACCTGGTTGATACTTCTGCCCCTGTGCTTTGGAGCTCCGGTGACCTCACCGCTGGTTTCCGACGCTTTCCGGCGCCCTTTCCTCGATTTCTCTCATCGCAGTAAGGTTTAATACATTTCCTCCGCATTTCTTTCTCAGTTTCAATCCTTGCAACCTCCTTTCGTTTGCTATTGCTTTTCTTCTGCTCTTTTTGCCTTTTCGATTTTTTCCGATCGGCCCTATGGCTAGCTCTTCTAACCCCGAAGATCAGTCGCTCGGTCCATGGTATACCACCATGCAGTCCCGATTCGAGCAACGAGACTTCGATATTCTGATGGACAATTTTGAAATCCCAGAGGATTTCGAAATTCGCCTACCTGGGCCTTCCGCTCGGCCGCACAGGCCGCCGCGCGGAGCTTTCTGTGTCTTCCGAGACCAGTTTGCAGCCGGTCTTCGCTTTCCCATTCATCCTTTTATCATTGACGTCTGCAATTTTTTCGGAGTGCCGCTCGGCAGTTTGGTACCTAACACTTTCCGCCTTCTTTGTGGCGTCGTCGTCCTCTTCAAAATCCACAATATTCCCCTCCGACCGGAGGTCTTTTCTTACTTTTATTATCCTAAGCAAGCCGAGCCGGGCACCTTCATGTTCCAAGCTCGGCCTGGCTTGGTCTTTTTCAACAAACTCCCCTCCTCCAATAAACATTGGAAGGAGTATTTTTTCTACATACGTATGCCCGGTCAGGCCCCATTCCCAACAAAATGGCAAGTCAGTCTGCCCACCACTCCCGAGTTGAAGAAATTCAAGACCCGACCGGACTACCTACACGCCGCAACCATGCTATCCGGTCTGCGCCTCGACATCAATAAGCTTCTCCACGAAGGAGTGATGTATATCTTCGGTCTGAGTCCTATACGGACCCCTCTTCCGGCCTGCTTCGGTAAGAATTTTGATTGGGCATTTGCTTTAATTGCTAACTGATTTCTTCTCCTTTCTTTGCAGCGGACACCATCATGGACTCGGTCATGGCTGGTGTTATGAAAAGAAAGGCGGCCGCTCTGGAAGCCGTGGCGGCCAAAGAAATGGAAGCCTTGGGTATAAAGCCGGTCGGATCTCGCGAAGGAGAGAGCGAGACTCAGGCTGAATCGGCCACCCCCTCTTCTCAGCAAGGAGGGGCAGGTGGAGCCACCCCTGCCGGAGTACCAACCACTCCCGAGGGAGATTCCGCTCGGGCAGAGGAGCAGCCTCAAAAGAGGCGTCGAGTGGAGACTTCCGCTCGGTCGGCGACCTCCACGGTCCGTTCCTCTGAGCGGGCACCTACATCTGCGCGGGGCAAAGCGCCAATGGCCCCGACCATATCGTCCGACCAGACACCTTCGGGCTGGGAAGAGCCAGCTGTTCCGGTGGAGGCTGTTCCGATCAACGTCCTTCCGCCTGTTCGTCGCTCGGTCCAGCGGTCAGCCATTCACTCTCAATTTTCCGCGCCCACTTCTGATCCCTTGCCGACTGCGGGTGTGACCTCCGGCCGTGGCCGCACCATTAGGGTCGCTCTTCATCTCCCAACGGAAGAGCTGCTTCCTGAGGCCGACCAGCCAGGGGTGCCCGAGCATACCATCACTCTGAAGGGCCCATTGGCTGAGATGTGGGCGGATGCTCGAGCCCGGGTTGCAATGATCCCGCTCGGTAAACTCGCCGACAGCCACATGGGACAAGCCACCGGGGTAAGTGTTTACCTTCCAAATCGTTTATATGCTAATTCCGCTCGGCCGATAGTGATAGTTATATTTCCTGCAGAGATGGGTCGAGGAAATAGCGGTTTCCAACCGCCTAGCTGAAGCAGAGGCGGAATTGAAGCAACTAAAAGCTTCAAGCGGTCCGGCCGGCTCCTTGGGCCCAACATACGCCGAGCTGCAGAGTCAACTAAAGGAGACCCGGGGTCTGCTGGCGGCCGAGCAGAAAAAGACTGCTGATCAAGCTCACCACCTGGCTGAGTCCGAGCGGATAAATAAGTCGCTCGGCGAGAAGGTGGCCTTGGCCACCACTCGGAAGAATACGGCTATCTCCGATCTGGAGAAGAAGAATGTGGAGGCCCGAGGTCTGGAGCAGAAGGTCAAGGACCTGATGGACCAACTGACTGCCGAGAAGAGCGCCCGTTCGGACGAAGTGGCGAAGCTTGGAGCTGCCTTACAAGAGCACAAGGACGCAGCTGATGCTTCCCGGGCGGCTCTCAAAGAATACCAAGAAGCGGAACCGAGCCGGGTGGCTACTCTGAAACAAAACTATATCCGCTCGGCCGAATTCTCCGAGAAGGTCTGCGAGCGGATGTATCGAGCCTTCGAACTCGCCATGGCTGCTACGACGAATTATCTGAAGTCCACTGGACAGCTTCCCGAGTCGGCCACCATCCCCGCAAAGGACCAGACGGCTCTGCTCAACGACATCCCATCTGACCTCTATGAGTACTTAGAATAGGGATGCGATGTAACCACTTGGCTAAAGAAAATAGCCTATTTTTGTAAATGGGCCGCTCAGCCTGCAAAATTTGAACTTAATGCAATCTTTTTCTTTCTATTATCTGTCTTCTCACATATCCGCTCTGTCCTTCCCGTGCTCCTCCGACTTGGCTATACGCTCCGTGCCCCTCGATAGCAGAGGACATCCGCAATACGCCCAAGTTTATTTGGGTACTTGACCGAGCGGAACCTAGGGTCAGTCGGTCTTCCGATTGACGGGTTTATAGGCGCCGGCTCGTCTCTTGATTTTTAACGACGGTACTCGTCGGCGCGGATATTTATAGCCGGTCGGCTCGTCTCTCGATATTTAACGACGGAGCTCGTCGGCGCGGATATTTATAGCCGGTCGGCGCGGCTCTCGATCTTTAACGACGGTGCTCGTCGGTCTTCCGCTCGGAGGGTTTATAGACGCCGGCTCGTCTCTTGATCTTTAATGACGGTGCTCGTCGGCGCGGATATTTATAGCCGGTCGGCGCGGCTCTCGATCTTTAACGACGGTGCTCGTCGGTATTCCGCTCGGAGGGTTTATAGACGCCGGCTCGTCTCCTGATCTTTAACGACGGTGCTCGTCGGCGCGGATATTTATAGCCGGTCGGCGCGGCTCTCGATCTTTAACGACGGTGCTCGTCGGTCTTCCGCTCGGAGGGTTTATAGACGCCGGCTCGTCTCTTGATCTTTAACGACGGTGCTCGTCGGCGCGGATATTTATAGCCGGTCGGCGCGGCTCTCGATCTTTAACGACGGTGCTCGTCGGTCTTCCGCTCGGAGGGTTTATAGACGCCGGCTCGTCTCTTGATCTTTAACGACGGTGCTCGTCGGCGCGGATATTTATAGCCGGTCGGCGCGGCTCTCGATCTTTAACGACGGTGCTCGTCGGCGCGGATATTTATAGCCGGTCGGCGCGGCTCTCGATCTTTAACGACGGAGCTCGTCGGCGCGGGGATATTTATAGCCGGCTGGCGCGGCTCTCGACGCGGATATTTATAGCCGGTCGGCGCGGCTCTCGATCTTTAACGACGGTGCTCGTCGGTCTTCCGCTCGGAGGGTTTATAGACGCCGGCTCGTCTCTGCGGTTTAACGTCTGGGCTAGACGGCGCGGATATTTATAGCCGATCGGTGCGGCTCTCGATCTTTAACGACGGTGCTCGTCGGTCTTCCGCTCGGAGGGTTTATAGACGCCGGCTCGTCTCTTGATCTTTAACGACGGTGCTCGTCGGCGCGGATATTTATAGCCGGTCGGCGCGGCTCTCGATCTTTAACGACGGTGCTCGTCGGTCTTCCGCTCGGAGGGTTTATAGACGCCGGCTCGTCTCTTGATCTTTAACGACGGTGCTCGTCGGCGCGGATATTTATAGCCGGTCGGCGCGGCTCTCGATCTTTAACGACGGTGCTCGTCGGTCTTCCGCTCGGAGGGTTTATAGACGCCGGCTCGTCTCTTGATCTTTAACGACGGTGCTCGTCGGCGCGGATATTTATAGCCGGTCGGCGCGGCTCTCGATCTTTAACGACGGTGCTCGTCGGTCTTCCGCTCGGAGGGTTTATAGACGCCGGCTCGTCTCTTGATCTTTAACGACGGTGCTCGTCGGCGCGGATATTTATAGCCGGTCGGCGCGGCTCTCGATCTTTAACGACGGTGCTCGTCGGTCTTCCGCTCGGAGGGTTTATAGACGCCGGCTCGTCTCTTGATCTTTAACGACGGTGCTCGTCGGCGCGGATATTTATAGCCGGTCGGCGCGGCTCTCGATCTTTAACGACGGTGCTCGTCGGTCTTCCGCTCGGAGGGTTTATAGACGCCGGCTCGTCTCTTGATCTTTAACGACGGTGCTCGTCGGCGCGGATATTTATAGCCGGTCGGCGCGGCTCTCGATCTTTAACGACGGTGCTCGTCGGCGCGGATATTTATAGCCGGTCGGCGCGGCTCTCGATCTTTAACGACGGAGCTCGTCGGCGCGGATATTTATAGCCGGTCGGCGCGGCTCTCGATCTTTAACGACGGTGCTCGTCGGCGCGGATATTTATAGCCGGTCGGCGCGGCTCTCGATATTTAACGACGGAGCTCGTCGGCGCGGATATTTATAGCCGGTCGGCGCGGCTCTCGATCTTTAACGACGGTGCTCGTCGGCGCGGATATTTATAGCCGGTCGGCGCGGCTCTCGATCTTTAACGACGGTGCTCGTCGGCGCGGATATTTATAGCCGGTCGGCGCGGCTCTCGATCTTTAACGACGGTGCTCGTCGGTCTTCCGCTCGGAGGGTTTATAGACGCCGGCTCGTCTCTTGATCTTTAACGACGGATGATCATTTGGGTAAGTTTGATAATACCGCCACGCTCCACCAATACACAGATGGAGTGAAGTGCCGAGTCTTCCTTACCACGCTCTCGGGATCGGCTCAGCGGTGGTTCCGTAGGCTGCCGGACGGATCCATCACAAGCTTCAAGGACTTCCGAACGGCTTTCCTCCACCACTTCGCCAGCAGTCGGCGTTATCAGAAAACAAGCGTTAGCTTGTTCGCCATCAAGCAAGAACCAAAAGAATCGCTTCGAGCTTACATCCAGCGATTCAACCAAGTGGCGATGGACATCCCAACAGCCACATCGGAAACGATGATGAACGCCTTCACACAAGGCCTTGTTGATGGGGACTTCTTCAGGTCGCTCATCCGAAAGCCGCCCCGAGACTATGATCACATGCTACATCGGGCCAATGAATACATAAACGTGGAAGAAGCGCAAGCTGCTCGGAAAAAAGAAGCTCCAACCGAGCGTGCACTTGTTCATGCCGAGCGGAAGCAGCACTCCGCTCAGCAACCACCTAGAGGACCAAGGGCTGAAGCGATTCGATCTCCCCACACCAGATCGCACGTGCAAGAAGTGGGTGCCGCTCGACCCAAGCCAAAGAAGAAGTGGACCCCAATGTTCTGCAAATTCCACCAAACGGATACGCACAACACGAGGGATTGCCGAAGACTTCCCTTTGTGTCCAATCCTGTTCCAAGGAGAGCCGAACGACGGTCTCCTCCCCTCAACCAGAGGCAAGTGATCCGGCGGTAAGAACCGGGGCCCCCCTTTAAGATGAGCTAACTCCACGTGGCAGCCAGGAGGTTGACAAGCCGACCGGCCGGATGGAGTGAGCGGCGACCCCGCGTAGCTTTGGGTGTACAGCGTTCAAACAGCGACGCTTAGCCGAGCGGCGTCCCTATCTGACAGGCCGCCCGGCTTATTTGCAAATTGACCATGCTTAGGTTTCATCCAAGCACCCGAGCACCTTACTGTAGAGTACACGAATGGATCAGTGCACTAGTCCGGTCGGACTATTCATGGAAAGCCGAGCGGGAAGATGAGCGGCAGGCCAACAGAAAGGACAAACGGAGAGGGAAAAGGCATCTGACAGCAAGTATGGCTAGCTATTAGGCCATACCTAGAGCTTCACAGAAACCTCCGTTGTCCCATCAGAGAGGTGCTGAGACTGTGCGGCATGGTGTCAGGCAAGGTCTTCTGACAAACCCATACCGAGGTATGACGGATGGACATGTATACACCTCGGTAAGTGTGCTAGAGCTCCTCCGTAGCCCTATATAAAGGGCCCTCATTCTTCATCAGAGGGGGGGCGAACACGCCGTTTCTGCCTTCGATATCTATTTTCTCCTTGCCTGACTTGAGCGTCGGAGGGTCGTCGCCGGGAACCCCCTCCCGGCCCGACTTCGTGCAGGTTCGCCGGAGGCGCTGCCGGAGGATCGATCAGCTACAGCAGCAGCTAAGGAAGCGCCACGTGCCCAGCGTCTATCGACTCCGCATTCGGACAGGATCACAAAGCATAGCACATTAGTATAAATAAAATACCTAAATTATCTATCTAAATATCTTTAAACCTTAGCTAACTTAAAATTTAAACCCTAGATTGCCCACTATTTCCCAAGAAAATGCCAAAATTTAATTTTGACATTTCTTTTGTTTTTCCTAATTTGTGCCAATTTTAAAATAAGCATATTCCTCAAATTTTGATACAATTTACTCTTTTAAAGAATAACAATTTAAAATAACACCTAGATTGCCTTTAATTCCCTAAGAACATACCAAAATCTCAACTTGGTAGTTCTTATGATTCTCCCAATTGTGCCAATTTAAGTTTAAAATCAATTTTCTCAAATTATGGCACATTTCACTCTTTCCAAGAGTAAATAAAAATTTACTTCATTTTCAAAGGTTAATAATAACCTTAAAAATGCTCTCCGAGTGTCAACTTCATCATGATCGGGTTAATTACCTTTTCAATTAGACTTGACACTCTCTAACCCATCTAAGGGGTAGAGAAAATGCTCCTAGGAACCCAAAGTCTATTGGTGCTCCTTGGATGCTTTAGGTACTTGCTAGGGATAACCTCCCTAGATACCTTCCTAATGACCTTGTTAGGCTTCTTAGAAGCCTTGATCACTTTTTCTAGGTCAACTCTAGGGACTGCTTCCCTCGTGACCTTCTTAGTGACTTTCTTAGACTTCTTAGAAGTCTTGGTCACGTTCGTTGTTGCAAAAATACTTATAGGGATAGCTTCCCTTGTATCCTTGACTTAACCCTTAGACCTAGAGTTAGTTCCATAGATATATGAAACTATATGGTAAGAAGTTACATCCTTCTTAGCATTAGGTTTGTATCCCAAACCTCTATAGTCATTGGATGACTTTTGTGCTTCTAGACCTAGACTATGCTCTTTTTGCCCTTTTAGGATATTTTCCATCCTTCTTAGGGTCTTTTCCATTTTATCAAGCATTGACTTCAAGACTTGATTTTCTTCCCATAAATCCCTAGATTTTGATTTTTCCTTAAATCGTTGAGCATTTTTATTTCGAGGCTTATAATTAAAATCCTTAGAGTTCTTGCCTAAATTTTTATCTATCTTCCTAAACCTAGGTTGGGTGGTTTTAGCATGTAGAACCACATGATTTTCATTAATTTTATCATGTCTCCTATTTTTATAGTAAATATCATTAAAATGATATAAATTGGAACTAACATGCTTTTTACCATTAGTTAAAGGAATAGGTTCAATAAATGATATCTTGGGTTTTACCTTGAAAGCTCCCCCTTGACTTGTGCTTCCTCCTTTGACCTTGACCGCTTTCTTCCCCTTTGGACATTGCTCCGGTAATGTCCTTTTTGGTTACACAAGAAGCACACAATGTGCTCCTTACTCTTCTTTGTTTTAGGAGCGATCTCCTTGGGCTTCTCCTTGCCCGTTGATACAACTTGGCCCTTCTTCTTGGCCAACTTGGGGCACTTGCTCTTATAATGTCCATGTTCCCTACACTCAAAGCAAATGATACGATTTTTGTTATTTACAATTGAAATTATTATACCTTTGCTTGTAGGGATGGCTTCTTCTCCTTTTAATCCAGACGTAGAGGCTTCTTCTTGATCCTCCGGTGTTGAGCACCTCTCAACCTCGGAATCCTTCTTCTCTTGGTCTTGCTCCAATGAGTTGCCCTCTTTGGATTTCTCTTGGTTTGTTGTAGTTGAGGGTTCTTCATGAAGTTTGGCCAATTTGCTCCACAATTCTTTTGAATCTTCAAATTCTCCAATTTTGCATAGAATTGTGCTTGGCAATAAATTAACCAATAATTTGGTTACTTTGTCATTTGCCTCGCACCTTTGGATTTGTTCTTGACTCCACTTGCTCCTCTTGAGAATTTTGCCCTTTGAACTTGTTGGAGCTTCGAAGCCTTCCATAAGAGCAAACCATTGCTCTATCTCCATCATTAGAAAATTTTCGATCTTTGATTTCCAAGAATCGAAGCTCATCATTGTGAATGGTGGAGGCACCCTTGTATCGAATCCAAGCCCATCTTGGAATTTCATCTTGAAGTTGAACCTTTTGATGAAGTCTTTGACTTTGATAAATTTGCTCCAACTTCTTCATCCTCTAGCTTGTTGCCCCTTCCGGCGATGATTCCGGTGAAGAGCGACCTCGCTCTGATACCACTTGTTAGGGTCGAAAAGTAGCTAGAGGAGGGGGGTGAATAGCTCGTCACGATCTCGTGCTTGTCGTTGCTTGCTTCTTGTGATGATGTGCAGCGGAAAATACGAGAACCAACACAACAATGCTAACTCTAGGGATTTACTTGGTATCCACCTCAAGAAGAGGTGACTAGTCCAAGGATCCACACACTCACGCACCCTCCACTATGAAAACACTCTTTTACGGTAACTACCGTAGGCGGAGAAGCCTTACAAGCTCACAATACAACAATAAGAAAGAAAGAAGCAAAATACAAGTAAATCTTACAAGATTACAATAAAACCCTAGCTTCTTCTTCTTCTTGTTGCAACTCGCCTCTTGACTTGGATGTGCCTCCAAGAACTGGCGGTGAGGAAGAAAGGATCGCTGTGTAGAGTTACTATGATCACCCGTGGAGAAGAGATGAAGAACTGCACAGAAAAACGCTCGCCAACAGCTTTATTTGCGCCAACGGTCGAATCCCAATCGATTGAATTGCTCCCAATAGATTGGGGAGGCTTTGGATCGATCGACCGATCGATCCAGAGTGCCTCTGTGCTCTCTGGAATCATCTTGAATCGATTGCCCGATCGATTCAAGGCTTCTCGAGCGATTTCCAGCGCTCCAATCGATCGCCCGATCGATTGGAGGTTTCAATCGATCAACTGATCGATTCAGAAGCTTACTGTTCACTCAAAAACTCTCCCAATCGATTGGAGAAGTTTCAATCGATTAGCCAATCGATCCAGCTCATTTCTGCACAAAATTGTGTCAACCAATCGATTGAATCCCCCAATCGATTGAAACCCAGAAATCTGTGTAAAGCTTGAAATTAGCTTCGTTTCACATCCGAGATCACCTCATTCCGATATCCGAGTCAAAAGTTATGACCTTCGGAAGTTTACTACGTCCGAACTTCCTAGTTCTATGCCAACTCCCTATTGGACTTACGACCGCTAAGAGTTCAGTCAACTTTTGACTCATCTAAACTTTTTCCTCGTGCCAAGTGTTCGGTCAACCTTGACCCACTTGGACTTATCATCTCGTGCCAAGTGTCCGGTCCTCCATGACCCACTTGGACTTCCTTCTACCGGATGTCCGGTCACCATTAACTCATCTGGATTTTTTCGTGCCTAGCTTCACTCACCAGGTCTTTCCATTGCCCGGCTTCACTCACTAGGACTTTCCATCTGTCTGGCTTCGCTCACCAGGACTTTCCATCTGCCTGGCTTCACTCACCAGGACTTTCCTTCTGCCTAGCTTCCCAGTTAGGACTTTCACCTGGCTTCACTCATCAGGATTTTCCAGTCAAGTATCCAATCAACTTTGACCTACTTGACTCTCCTTCACATCTGAACTGGTCAACCTTGACCAAAAAGGGAATTGTACCACAATCTCCCCACATGAATAATTGCACCTACAATCTTCATGTATTGTCTCCATGAATTGTCAAATATCGAAACTCAAACATCAAGACTCGAGCTTGACCCCATTCAAGCTCAGTCAACCAGGTCAACCTTGACCTAGGGAATATTGTACCAACATATTTCACTCGACTACTATTCTGACTTGAACGTTGGAGTATCTACACCAGGAACCCCTTCCCTAGCCTGATGACTAACGCTTCCTTCTCCCAATTCCTATCTTTGTTGCGCAGGTTCGCTCGGTGTCACTTTACTCCAGTTCAAAATCTTCACACAGTCAACATCGAAATCACCTCGACACCGCCCTATAACCAACAGGTCATTTCCCCCACTTTCAGACACGATCAACAATACACTTCAATTCGTAGAAACATTTGACATGAAAAAACAATACCAATATGTCAAGTAAACACGACCATTTTAAAGCTCCCATTAGAAAGATTTATCGAAGAAAGCATGTCCAATTAACTTGAGCTTTATAGGACCATGAAAAAACAAACTTAATACGAACAATTCATCTAGGGAACAGAAGATAAAATTAAACTGAAAACTGAGTTGATTTAGAAATACATGTTTATCTATTGCCTAGTGCAAATTTGCTAATAGTGATGCCACCTTCCTCCATTTGGAGCTCCTTCGTGTAGTATTTTGATTCAAGTGAAAGATCAACGCGTTTCCTCCTTTCAGCTGGAATTGAATCGATAGGGCACTCTGTGAAACCACGTCTCACAAACCTATAGAATGTCGATGAGTACCACAGAGGACTCCATTAAACAAGCCACAAGTGATCATATACTAAAAAATTAATTCTTTCAGTTGATGCTGAACTAGACAAGGTTTAGGCATAGGAACAAGCATCAAATAATATATGTACTACAGCAAGAGGAAAAAAAAACAGCATTGTAGCTAGAAATTTTGGTTGTTTAACTTGGGGAATTCATAGAACATCAAGGATCTTGGATTGCCCTTCTCTAGCATTAAGTTAGCAATATGGGGTCTCCGAGACTATTAATGGACTGTAAAATAGAGTATCTAGGATCCAAGATTGCCTTCTCAAACACTGTAGTAACAAAGGTAGAAATCAGATAAACCGTGAGGGCATGCAGACGCATATGGGTCATTACTTATGATTTCAGGAGCTGACAAGAATCATAACAAACACCAGTAAATTTCTGAAAGTGTACTTGCCAGCTTAAGCTATATAATACAGTTCTTGGTTTTAACCATTAACTACGTGTTACGTGGTTATCAGGAGATTTCGACAGCAAGTGCATAGTATACTTACCAGTCTGCAGCACGAGTTGTAAGCAGGAAAAGTCTTTTTAGTCCAAGCAATAATGCCTTCTTCTCAATGAAGTCTGCATGAATAAGGAGCAAAGAGTTGATGGTCATTTTATCATCAGTGCATTAAAAATAAGTTTTGTTAAATTTTTTAGTCTAGACAAATTCAAATTACTTTTACTCTTGATTTTCACAGTTACTTTGTACTTTATTAACTTTTACAATTGAATTAGATAATCAATTTAATGTTTTTTTATTAAAAAAAACATGGTATAAAAACTATCAAGCATTAGCTGAACTCATCCGAATTCATTTCCACACATTTTGACATTTGCAATCACACCAACATGTGTTGTATGTTGACATACTCATTGGCAAGAACGACAAAATTGACACGAGAGATAATACATCCAATATTAAGTTTTGGTTACTTACTAAAATATGTTTAGGTTGTGTTGGTCGGCATGACACAAGATTTCAACCCATGTTATCACTAGATTCATTCTAGCTTTATGTTATCACATGCATCCTTTCCTTTCAATTGTCAACTAATTTCTGAGTTATTTTATGCCAATTTTCAAAGTTTTGGTAAGCTAAAGCATTCTAGCATTAATACACGATGAGATGACATTGACAATAAAGAACGCCCTTGCACCAGCTGGGAACCATAGACTACGATGATAAAAGTGTGCAAGATTAGCCTGATAAATGAAGAAATCAGCAAACAATGGTTTTTTTAATTGATTGTATGTTCTGAATCCAAAATAATAAGTACAAACACATGGCATGGATCAAATTTATATTCCACTACATTGGTCGTTGCTTCATTAAATTTCCAAAAAGCCCAAATCGTATTAAATGGAACTTATAATCCTTCTATGTGGACAACCCTGTTCATTAAATCCAAACAACCCCCCCCCCCCCCCCCCACAGAAAAAAAAAAACATTAAAAAAAACAAATCTATTGGCCTAACATCATTTGACTCACGTAAGGAATATATATAAAAAGATTGAAGCTTAAATGCTTAATCATAAGCCTAATTTATTGGTTTAATATCACTTAATTAATATAAGGATGTGTTAAATATATGTGAATGGAGAAGGGGTGGAAGAGGAAAGAAGCTCCATTGTGAATGAGACTTTAGTCCCACATTTGGAGTTTCAAGGCATGTTGGTTGATTTATATTGATTCACATGCATTGATAATGTGAACAAATGCATAGGAAGAGGTTCTCTTTCACGCGTGGGTGTGCAAGGGATGCAAATACAAGACTCGGATTGCATTGAACCAAATTGACTCGTGTACAAGCACTACTTACGCGCGTTGAATGCCGGACCGGTTTGGGCAAAATTTGCCTAAGTGGAACAACCAATATTTTGTCACATAAATCTTTTTGCTGCTTATTTAGATGTGTAGCGGATGCATTAAATTAAGGATTGATGCAGAATGTAAACGGTCAAGTGAAACGTGGGTGTTTCACTACTCGGCGAATAATGATTATTAATCGATCATTAATGTTGGCCATTAGTCTGAGCTCCTATATAAGGAGGCTGCGATCACAGACAAATGACACACGAGCACAAGCTCTCCACCTCCATTACCCTTATCTGTCGTGCATCTCTTGCTCGGCGGAGTACCCGTGATTGCACTGAACCAAGTTGACTCGTGTGCGAGCATTACCTGCGCACGCCGAATGCCAGACCGGTCGGGACAAAATTTGTCCAAGTGGAACAACCAACATTTTGCCACATAAATCTTTTTGCTGTTTTTTTAGGTATGTAACGGATGCGTTAAATTAAGGATTGATGCAGAATGTAAACGACCGAGTGAAACGTGGGCGTTTCACTACTCGGCGAATAATGATTATTAATCGATCATTAATGTTGGTCATTAGTCTGAGCTCCTATATAAGGAGGCTGCGATCACAGGCAAATGACACACGAGCAGAAGCTCTCCACCTCCGTTACCCTCCTCTGTCGTGCATCTTTTGCTCGACGGAGTACCTGTGATAGTAGTCGGGTGCCTCTCAGTTCACCGTGACAACAGTGCTTAGTGAGAATCAAGGTTAACTATTGTATCCTGGGAAACAAATGACCCGAGAAAACCACGAAGCACAGTCGGAGGTGGGGCGAATCTGTTTCAAGGGAACTGCGTCCATCGCAGGCCTCTGTCCATTCGTCCGCTCGGTCGCTTCTCCCACTCGGTCGTTCTGCCTGCTCGGTCACCTTACCCGCTCAAGCCGCCCTACCTTCTACTGAAAGGCTACTCTACCCGGTCAGCTGCTCTGCCCGTCTAGCCACTTGGCCTGATCTACTGCTCTGCTCGTTCGACCGCACTACTCGGTCGGCCGCTCGTCCTAATCAGCCGATCTTTCGCTCAATCGATCTGTCCGCTCAAACGCTCTGCCTGCTCGATCGATCTGCCCGCTTGGACACTCTTCCCGCTCTACCTGCTCGGTCGATCTTCCCGCTCGGATGCTCTTCCCACTCGGCCGATCGGCCCGGACACTCTGCTTGTTCAGTCACTCCGCAATCAACACTTGACAAAAATCAACCCCTGCTAGCAGCCTGAGATTGATTATCTGCTTAGGTCATCTCGATAGATAAGTTGAATCTAATTCAATGTAATTTAAATTTGCCTAATTCCCCAAAATCTCCGACAAATTATCCAACAGGATGATCATATAAAGACTCAAAGCCCGATCTTTAGAAAAAGGAGAAGTTAGTACCTAACATTTTGCTTCCCTGTCCTTGTCCCCGGCACTCTGGAGATGCTGCAATGGCAGCAACTTCACCACAGTTATCATCAGGGAAGGGAATAAGAGCAGCACAAGCAATTACTGAACCATCTCTTTCAACTACTATAAACGAATCCAACTGCTTGAGAAGCTGAAAAGGACAATAAGGTTTAAACTTTAAAACAGCATATCTTTGTTAATTATGTGAGTATATTAGATGTCAAAAGTTTTCCATCTATATATTAATCATGAAAGGATATCTAACTTGGACTTCTAACATAAATAGAACAAATGGAACAAGAAAGTAAACCTCTTCGTCAGTTCTCTTGATAAGTACACCCGATACTTCCAAAGGCTGAATAACTCTTTTAATCCCTGGAAGATCTGCAGCAATAGCCGATCGTGTTCCCTCATAAACGTCACTGACGTTTATTATTAGAAAAAAAAAAGAGTTGATTAAAGTCTCGAACTGAAAGAAGACTTTCATCAATTCATCTAACTAGGAAAGAAGTTCCAAGAACTCAAAGTTCAATAGAATAATGTAGTTCTCATATGCAAATTTTACCTACAGAAGTTGAGACTAGAAACAGAAAAGGCACACAAATCACAAACTAAAATCTTTACTAACTACCCTTGGCATGCTGTATTGCAACTTGACCCCAACTACTGAATTCCCAAGATGTCTCTTAATGCAATAAATTGAACCTTTTATCCTAGCTCATAGTTTCTTGAAAATCTATTACAACAAGTGTGCTTAGTGAACAAACTGAATTTGATCAACCCAAAGCTTTAAATGCAACTGTTCAGATCATGCTATAAACTCTGGTTTATCATGTTATTCCAGTAAATATCACTAAAAGGGATTGGCAGGATGCATACACACCTGGCCACCATTGTTCCCACGCCATCCCTGGTAAATAATTCTAGCAGCAAGGACCCACCAAGAGTACCATCAACTATGTGAGCTCTCTGAACTCCACCCTACAAAGACAAATGATCTGCTTGAATATAAAAGCTTCAAAAGAGCATAAGAGTTTTCCAAAGTCAATTCCAACACAAAATTGCTTAAGAAATGCTTCAGTAAACTGGATTTGATTGGAGAAACTGAAGGTAGGTAGATATCAACTTTGTGAGACTAATTACCAAATGTGGTGCCTTGTACTTTAAGGACTATAGAAGTTCGGAGCTTTTAAAGATGGGACTATGGGCAATGAGTCATTGAGGATGCATTTTTTTATTTAACAGAATAATTTGGTAAAACAGATGGCTCCAAAGGCTTATATATCCTATAAACATAAACAATGATGGTAGGAATAAGATATTCACATCTTCGAGAACTTACTCTGCACACATAGGCTGCAGCAGCCAGCTCAGAGAGGTAACCACTTAACCTACCCGGTTGTTCTTCTCCCCAAATAGCAAACCCCTGTTTTCCATACCATAGACCATTCCCATTGTCAAACCCAACACCGTTATGAAATGTTGCATTACACCTTCTATTATATGCTTTTTCGTTCCAAGAGAGGTTATTCTCTTGATGTGAATCAATATAGCCTGGAGAACAAATCAATTCTTCACCTCCAACCAGGACATAATTCTCAGTTACTGCACTTTGCTTTGAGCGTTTCCTGATCAACATATCTGCATCATCAAGTGTCATAAAACGAAGAGGACGATCCTGTTCATCAAGGATCTTGCCATCAGTGATACAGATAAGCTTGTCTGCTTTAATGGCTAGTGCACAAGCTGCAGCAACTTCATAAGTGCTGCAAAATCAAACAAAAATTTTGGTTCCTCAATGGCAGCAAAGAAGGCATCATTAATATTCAAATGTAGCCACTAGATTCATAAAGCTTAAATGAGAAACAAGAGAAGAGTACTCAGCTACATATTAACCTCGGATATCAATTTTCTCTAACCAGGATTTATTCCAGAATAACCACCATAATGACTATCAGGTTTTTATTGCAAATATGCAAAAACCAAAACAGCAGTAGTTATAGACCTGACAAATAATTGCAGAAGTGTGAAGTTCAGTCAGTTAAATGGGCCAAAAATCACTTCTAGACTTACATATTACAATACAAAAACCAAATATGGCAATTACTCATAGGGAAGAACCAAAGAATGATCTCCGCATTGAAATTTTGAAATATATTTCCTTTTTCTTTATTTTATTCCTGGTGGATATTAAATGCTAACCCTGCTTGAGCAAGGCATCTACAATTTGATCATTTATTCACAAGACTTGTCAGTGTAGAGTACACAAAAAGAAAAAGTATATTTGAGCAAGCATATATGGTAACTTTGATCTTGTGCTGGATCATGAAAAATGCAGAAATTAGATGTATAACCAGGAAAGACAACAGTCAAGGAAAAGATCCCTCAGCAAACCAAATTAGAATGCCTGTTTGTCACCCTCAACTCTCAAGACTAATTTATAGATCTTTTGACCAATCAAACTATAAGAATTTGTCCAGATATCTAAAAGACTATGATTTGTCTCTTTATATGGATACAGAAAGTATTTACAATGACTGATTGCCATTCAACTGTTAGCCCTTTCCTCATGATTGGAAATAGTTATCTTGCACTTAGTTGCAAATTTGGTGTTCAAACTGAACAAAGAACTGAAGCAGATTCAGGTCCTTCTATAAGCTCTCTATCACTCTGTGGCTGGCGAACATTGAGGACTAGGCCTTTTTTATGAGGGAAATTATAAAATTCACTTGCAATTTAAAATTTCACAGAAACAGTCAGCACATATAGAAAGGATTTCAATATGGTGCACAGCCAGAAAAGGCACACAAACCCAATATCTATGACCCTCGATGGACTAAAAATAACCAATATGCTCAGAAACAAAAAGCAATTGTTAATAAAGACAAACATGTGCCAACTTATTTGGCAATACTAGATCTAGAGAATTTTAGGTGCATTTTTTTCTGGTGAGCACATGAAGAGATCTACAAAACATAAGAATGTGAGTATTTACAAAATAATAATAATTCACTAATGGTTTCATCTACAAGATAACCACAGAACTGTTAATATTCATTGGATTGAATATAGTTGCAGGAAGTATGAACATGGATTTAAATTTAATTCTTCAGAGAAAAAGAAAAAGAAAAATTGTCATACTTGCAATTTAAAACTTCTCCTGCACTAGAGCAACCTAGATTGCTTAGTATAACTAAACATTCCTTGTTGAGCCATTCTCGTATGCGTAGAACATCTATCCTTTTCACCTCACCAGTAGACCCAAAGTCATGACCATCAACTACTCTTTTCTGCAACATGAGATCGGCAGCAAGTTACCTATCCTCACTAGAAAGAAGTTAGAGAACAAATCCAGAGAAAAAATTTGTCCTCAAATTTCCCAAGAAAAAAAAAAGAGGAAATTGCAGGAAATATGAACAAGGTCACAAGGAATTCAAAACCTTGTTTTCAAGGGTAAAAAAGAGAAGAAGAACAAAAAAAAGTAAAAGACCTATATCTAAAATAATTTCTAAAATGGATAAGAAGATGATAATCTTTGTCTCAGGTGTTGCTAGAATATATAGGTTTAGTTCCACATGGAATAAACTTAGTTATTAGGTATTACGTTGGCACCTTATGTAGAGGTGTAATTGTACACTTTCAATCAAATAATCTAGTATATTCCTCTCAACTTACTGTCAAAGCAGATTAAATCCTTGTATCTTCTAAGATTCCTTCTTTGTTACCAACTAAGGAAGCTGTTGGCCACGTGAGGCAACACATCTGAATCTTGTGTTTCTTCTAAACCATTTCAATTATGTGGTCATTGAAACCCTTTTCTAATAGCTCCATGATTTTAATTGCACATCATGCTCTTTTGAAGTTCAATGAAGTGACTTAAATTTTGGAAGTTGAGGCATTTAGGATTGTAGGTTAACTCCTGCAGTCTAAGAAGTTGTGATCCACGTCTACAAAGGATAGTGCTTGTTAGTTGCTAGCTTCCCAAATTATAAGCCACCCAATGGAAGAAGAGAAGCAATATGTCCCAATTAAATTAAGCTTGAATTTTCTATAATATCTGTTTTTTTGTGCATATCTCTTGAGCTCAGTATTTACCCATTCCCCCTCAGCAGAATCCTTTCAGTATGTTCTGGTAGTTATAATACAAAGGGAAAAGGAAGGTGTTTGCTCTCTTTTGTAAATGATTTCATTGTAAACTGGAAAAGGCAAAACAGGGGTAAAGTTTTATGCGTTTAGTTATGGAGCAAACATATGATATGAGAGACTTGCAAGTACATATCTATTTCACGTAAAATTACCTTAGCTACAAGGAAGTTACCACTTGTCACACAAACACCAAGTTCATGCCAACGGTCATTGTCACCATGTCGACGAAGACTTAATATAGGTGGTCCAGGAGACAGCTTTGTTTCTATAGCAAGACTAATTCTTCCAGCTACTTCCATTGCAGCCTCTAGTAATTTAGAATCACTAGTTTGATAGGTACCAACATACTTGCCCTTGATACCTGAAAAAAAAAAAGTTAATTTTGCACAGCAGCTTGGTCTAATTTAAATAAATATCTCAAAACTTAAGATGTGCAAGCATCATATGTATTCAATTATTATAATTCGTAGAGCAAGGACATAGTTCGCTAAGAACACATGTACTTTTACACATTGGTGCTAAAATATTCTGGGAATTTAATTTAAATAGATATAAATAGGGCCGAATTAAGATTAAATAGGGAATTTTTATAGATAAACCATGTTACATTAAACTGATCTACCACTTTCTATTTGAGTTTGGTATTATTCTGAGACTATATGGGTGTCAACGAACATTGTTGCTTGATTTAATTTTGCTTTCAGCTCAAATCAAATTCTAATTGAAAGTTGTGAGGTTGAACTAACAGTGAATCAGGTTGACTTCAACTGACATTTAATGTCCCTATCAGCTGAGCTAACATAAGGCACCTGCTGTATCTACGTGGTCTTTGAAGGAATTTGCATTCTCATATCTCAGCACATTCATAGGACCTTTGACTTGATCTAATATTATGTCATAGATCTGAGATGATAGTTGGAAATTGCATTGCAATATTGATTTGTAGAAAGCATTAGGAGAGTATCAAAAAACAAAACACCTTTAAACAAATTCTGTTATTATAAGTAAAATCCAGAATGCCCGCACAAGTTTCATCTGATTCAGAAGGCTGTCTGTTCAGCAAGGAGATCCTTGAATAAGAAAGGTAACCTGATTAGTTGGACAGGTTCAGGAGCTTCCACTTGGTCATACATGGATAGGACCAATACCTATGCCAAAGCATTCTTTTACTTTCTTTATGACATGATAGGACAAAAGCGTGCAAGATTATATTTAAGTTACAAGAGAAGAATAAACAGAGGAGGCTGTGGTTTGGCACTACTCTGAACATGGAGGGAGGAGAACAATAATGGAGATGGACCAAAATGAGTAATTCAACAAGAAACTTATGATATTAGTAAAATATCCATCTGCTTATTAATAAGTTCCAATGTCAAGCCTATAAATTGACCTGGGCATTTAATTTAACTGATCCAGTTTGTTATAGTGAATCATTTTGTATAGATTTCAGAGAGTTTCTTCCAAATAGAAGCAGATTATTTTGAAAATTTTCTAAAATAGGTTACAAGAATTTTAATTTTTGGAGGAAGCACAGATGGAAAATAGTTGGTCATGTATCCTAATCTTTCTTGGGAGAATTCCAATTGTCGCACTAGATAAGGTTTCCTAGCTCTCTAATGTTTTAAGAGGGGGAATAAAAGGAACCAAACTTCTATAAGTTCTGTTCCACCCAAGTTTCCATTGGAGTTCATTAGCAAAAGAAAAAAGATAAGTGATGACAATTTGAGAGAATTGGAAAGTATATCAGCTATGCATTTCTCATTGTTTGAAAGAGGCAAACAGTGTCAACGCGAATGAATTGAGGAGCCAGAAACTTGGTATGTGACAAAACACTATGACAGCAAAGAAGAAAATGGCATCAACAAAAAGTTCATTAAAGAGTGCAGATCTATAGTAAGCTAAGTTAGTAGAAATAGACCAAAATTTCCTCTGGAACACAGAGGAAATGGCATTTTCTGATAAGGCGAGAAATTTTGCAGAGTAACAGAAGAATAGGAGTCCTGATAATCTAGAGTCAAAAGTACGTAGAAAAATAATACCTTTTTCTGCCAACAACTGGTCAATTCGGACATGGGTTCCAGGTACAACTACAAATTTGATCCCAAGACCATGAAGGAGAGAAATATCCTGCAAGTTGCATTAGTGATGATTTACTGAACACAATCAGTGAATACTTTTACTTTTTTAGCAACACAAGGCGCCAAAAGGTACTAAAGAAAGTAAATTAAGGTGTTCTTAAGATTCTATTACTTGGAGCCATGTAGTCAAACTTTATTGCATTGATGTCTTACTGGTGTAATTCCTTTGAGAAAGGCTTAAAGATTCCTCCATGTATTTAAAAAGGAAACATAATTAGCATATTATTAATCGTTCAATATTCAAATCAAACAAAAAACTATGAGATTGGCTTGCCAAGTCTCAGTTTCAAACTATACAGTGTTCCATTTCATATTGAAACACAACTTAATGAAGATAAAGCAAACAGACATCAACTTGTAAGTGATAACCACTAAACCAGTTTATACACAGATCAAGCACATTGGTATCAGCTTGTCAAGCATGAGCCAGTAAACCAGATTGAACCGACTCACTTGTCTGGTACAAGCTCTCTGTTGGCATACTATTAGTTTACTTCTACCCTTTGAAACAGATTAAATGTATAGAATGAAATAAATAATCAAGCAAGATCTAGATACATTCTAATAACACCTAGCTAAATTATGAGCGTTTAATTGTAATAAAAATCATGAAATGTAATCCTAATCTAATGAAGATTAAATTAAAACAAAAAAAGATTAAATGAAAGCTTAAATTTAACAAACAAACGTCCTGTATATATACATATATATTGGCATATATAGACTTTTAACATGTGAAAAAACAAAAAGCCATCTAGGATGCTAAAATCCATCTGCTATGTCTTGTGTTTCCATTTTTCACGGTTGTACTGCCCAATACCATCAGTATACTGAAGTATAGCAGTCAAGAAGTGCAATATCTGCCATTTAGCAAGCCATATAGGGCATTCAATAGGTTCATTACATGCCTTTACCAACTACCAAGTGATTAAGTTCTACCAACTGACATACGCAAGTTTTTGTAGCTCGGCAGAATCAAGCCAGTACATACTTACTGGCTGTAGTACCACCAGGTGTAGAACAAGATTCTAATCCAAGGAAAGAATGTCTTGTTAAACAATAAAATGGCATCAGACACATAAATGTGATGTGAAAAGAAGTAATCAATTTCCTTGTGACAAAACAGAGAACCACTAAGTCTTCATACTCCATATTTTTGTTTGGAGAAAGCTAAACACAGACCATCAACTGGCATTTGAACAAGATGAGAACCACACATATTTAGTCTATTATTGGAACATTTTCCCACAAAATAATCAAGACAAAAACTTTAAATAAAACATTATCATCGTTATTCAACAATAAGTTACATGTCAGACAGCACTTCATAGATACACAAGACAATTCTATTATAAGAGCATCCACACCGGTTTCTCTATCATATTTCTAAAATTTAGGATGAACCGCCCGCTTTATTAAATTTAGACTATCACTTTTCACTACACACTGCACCAACTATTCTAAAATTTTCATTATCTTTATTTTTTAATTGTTTTCTTCTCTCTTCTATTTTTTTATTATTATATTTGTAATAGTGGAGAGTTTAGGAAGGAGAGAGATTGAAAAGAAATATTATTTTATTTTTAAGGTAGAGAGTTTCATCCTCTGTAATTGGAGAAGCACCGTAGCATAAATCTAGATTTAGAGAATTGAAAGGGAATATGATGTAAGTAGTTTTTTTTTGACAAAAAATGTAAAATTTAGGGTAGTAATTGGTTTTACATAAGCTAGTGTTGATGCTCTAACATAATTCACTCAATAGCCAAACTTTCAGATTCGATGTCACCATCACACTCCAATCGGTAGAAAAATAAAATAAAATAAAAGGAGCCACACTGCTGCGGCTCACAATACTTCGACGGGGCCCTTGAGTTCTCATAAATTCTCTATAGACGAAGGATAAAAAGAATATGCAATTCTGAGGATTATTGCTTTCCTAGGGAACTCATTCCAAAAAATAGCATAAATAAGCCTCGATTAATCACCGTCGAAAAAAAAAAACTGAAATTTCGCTTCCAACGCCAAATATAATCACTAAAATGAAGCAACTCAACCTTAATAGAACTCCAAATGACATCAAATAGACAGAGAAAACCTTTAGGCATTTTATTTTAAGAAAGTGAAACTAGATTTGTTCTGTGTCATCTCGAAAGCAGATCAGAAATTGTAATTGGCTACTCGGAGACAAAACGCCAATACCTGAAGAACGCTATCCAAATAAGGACTGTCCACGATCTCCCCCGATAGCACGACCACAAAGGTACTCCCCCTGTGCCCGCTTATGTAGGGCCATGCCTGTCGGAAACATCGCACAAAGCTCTCGTTCTCCTCCGCTCTGCCATAGCTGCAGCTGGAGACCTCGCCAGCGCTTCCGTTGACGGATTGCCCATCAGAGATGCACCGAAGCGAGATAATCCACCGTTCAGCAAATCCTCTTTGCAGGGGTAAATAACGCAACGACACCGCCGGAATCCGAGGCAAATTACCGTTGGGATTCGCGCCGCCTCCGCCGGCGATCCAGGGTCTCGAGCCGGACGCCGCCATTGCGAGCTTGCAATCGCGCCGAAGGAGGAGGAAAGCGGAAGATACAAAAAACCCTAGAGAGTGAACGAGGTGGAGTAGAGAGCGAGACAGGTGGAGGACTGCGGAACGCGGCGAAGGAGGACGAGAACTGGCGAAGGATGCACGATTTTGGCGGGATGCATATCTACTGATTTTTAATCATTTTATTTATGGGTTTATCATGAATTAATAAGTCACTTGTTGAATTTTATTAGTTCATAAATAAATTACAATAATAAATAATAATAATTTAAAATAATTTTCCTATTTTTAAAAATTCAAGATAAAAATTATTATGAGTTAATTTTCCTGCCGTTAATTTTCTTGCCGTTCATCACATTTTAGTGGCAGACATTGATGAAAGACGTGGACTTCATGTGGGCCCTAAGTCTGGATCAATGAGATGTAACAAAAACATAGGTCCACTACAATTTGTTTGAGCTTGATTTGGCAGATATTGATGAAATGTCTCCCTTATATGTTAATCATTATTCCAAAAGTTAGTAATCGTCCATGATTTATCTCCTCCGTATTGGTCCTGGGATGGGTTGGTGGGGACGCTGGGGGCGAGCGTATTCATCTTTTTTTTTTGCCACCAATTGATTTGGTTGGGGAGGCTCGGAGGTTATAGTGTGTGGTAAGAGTGTTCGATGATTCATTTTTTAATTACGATATATTTATCTTAAAAAATTAAATAAAATTTATAATTAAAGGATGTTATGTTTCAAGGTCGGTGGAAATTTTTCATGAGATCGGACCAATCACCCCGGACTTAACATCATCCAACTTGATTAATTTTTTTTTTTTTACTTAGTTGGGGAGGCCCAACAGGTATAATTGAGTTAATATTTGGATGATAAATTGTCACACTAAAATTAGGATTGAATCATCACGGAGAAATAAAATCTCTAGGTTATTCAGTCATGATAATTTCCTCACTTTGGTGGCGCTTGGTTCTTTTCTAAAAATCAGAATGAGAATCATAGTATTGTGGAATGAGAATGGATATGAGCATGGATATCACTTTTAAAAATAAGATTTTTATTAGTTGAATATTTTATATCAAAATAAACTAAAATTTTCTTTTTTATCCTTAGATTAAAAGAAAAAAAAATTATGTGTGGGAGAAAGCGAGAAAAAAATATAATGAGAGATAAAGTTTGATGAGAGAGAAAATATAATGAAAAATAATGAAGAAAGAAAAAATGTGATGAGAGAAAATGAAAAAATAGAGTGTAATAGGAGAGCATAATGAGAAAGGATGAGAAGAGAGAAAATATGATGAGAAATAATGAAGAGAGAGAAAGTATGATGAGAAAAAATAGAGTGTTTGATGGAAGAGATTGAGTAAAGAAAAAATATGATGAAAAAGAGATTGTGATGGAAGAGAAAACATTACGAGAGATAAAATATGATGAAAAAGGACGAAGAAAGAGAATATGTGATAAGATAAAATGAGAAGAGAGATTCAAGAGAGAAAAATACAATGAGAGAGAATGTGTGATGAGAGCGAAAATATGATGAAAAAAATGAAAAAAAAAAAAGAGCGTGATGAAAGAGAAAGTAGGATGAAAGAGGGTGAGGAGAGAAAAAGTATGATGAGAGAGAGAAAATGTAATAAAAATAAATAAGGAAAGAGAGTATGATGAAAGAGATTGAGGAGAGAGAAAGTATGATAATAAATTATGAGAGAAAAAATACGATGAGAACACAATAAAAGAGAGTGAAAAATAAATAAATAAATATATTAAGGATTTTTTTATCTGAAACTTAACTTTTATTCTTATTTCCATCCAAATTTAAGGAAGAATATGAGTTTTATTAATACCTGAGTGACTCAGCCTTTGGGACTTTAGTTGGCTTAATACGAAATCTAAATTGGGCAGGTGGTTAATTTATGCCAACACATCACGTGCTTATTTTAATTTAGAATTTAGAGTATCATAGTGGATTCCAATATTTAGAGTATCCATATTAATTTTTTTATTACTATATCTAAAATTTAAGATAAATAATTCATTTTATTAAATTTAGATAATTATTTTTCATTATGTACATTACATCAATTATCCTAAAATTTTCATCATCCTTAATTTTTTATTATTTTAAGTGGAAGGAGAGATATTGAAAAAAATGAGTGGAAGGAAAAAGATAAAAAAAAAATATTAATTTATTTTTAGGGTAGAGTTTCATTCCCTAAATGTAATTTAGGATGGTGGATTATAGCAAATGAAATGTGTTATAGTCATTTTAAATCTGCGTCAGATGATATTAGAAGTATTTGTGATTGTAAGTTTGTAACAGTTGAAACATTTATCGCTGAGAATGAGTGGAGGAAATAATTAAGTGATAAGAACATGACTTTTTCTTTTTGGGATTATCAAATCCACTCAGCGACATTGAAAATGAACATCATTTGACTAAGATTTTTAAGTGTGTATTAATTAAATTTATTAGAGGAATAAAAAAAGGATAAAAATTAAAAGGCCATATGTAAATCGAATATTAAAAAAAAATAAAAAAATAAAAAAATAAAAAGACGCTTGACTATATTGTTTTTTAATTAAAAATATCTATTATTTTATAGTTATTATAATATGAAAATTGGAATATTTTTCTTTAATAAAATTGTTATATATAGAATATTATTATATAATTTTTTTTAATAATTTAATAAAAAATATTTAGATTTTATCAAATTTTTTTATGAATTAATCAAAATTATTTTAAAAATAGTTGTAGTAACTACTGATATAAATACTTTAATCGATATGCTAATATGGTCATATATAAAATATAAATTACACTTATAAATGGTGGACAATTAGCTAGAGTAGCCGGTGCTGTAACGAACCAGATAGCAAAAGAATGTAAATCAGTCATATTAAGATTATCATCTGGAGAAATCTGTTTGATATCTAAAAATTGGTTAGCAATAGTTAGACAAGTAGGTAATGTTAGGATAAACTAAAAAGGTTGAGATAGAGCTGGATCTAAATATTGACTAGATAAGCGTCCTATAATAAAAGGAGCAGTTATGAATCCTATAGATTCCCATGGAAACAGTGAGGGAAGAGTCCTAATTTGTTTAAAAAAAAATGCATAATCACTTGGGGTTATCCTACGCGGGATTATACTACACTTAGAAGAAGTAGGAAAAGGGAAAGACAATATAGTCGCCATGAATAGGAATATTAAAAATAGATTTTTTTTTATTTGAAACAAAAAAATGTAATGGACAAACCTGATAAAAATTTTCTACATGCTTTCAAGTTAAATCCATATAAACAAGAGGATCACCCAACCGCCAACATCCTTATCCACTGTGCGCCTTGGCTAAGAATCATACTAGACATTACTAAAATGTAGCATTGTACTAAGGGTGACAATTCGGTTCAGATTCAGATTGACAGGTTCAAGTTGGTAGGTTGGCGGGTTGGAAAATGACAACCTGAACCCGACCTGATTAAGAATTCGGGTTAAACTATTCAACTTGAACCTGATCTGTTTATTTTCACTTGACCCGAACCCGACCCGTTTAATCCGTTTGACTCGTTTAACTCGTTGACCCGTTTAACCCGTTTGAACCGTTTAACCCGTTTGACCCATTTGATCCGTTTGACCCGAACATGACCTGAATTCAATAAAGAAATTTTATATATTAAATTAAAATTTAAAAATAATATTTATATACGTAAATTGAAAATCCATATCATAAATGATAAATCATAGCAACATTGCTATCAATAGCACATCTCTATGTTTAGGATTTTTAACTTTTTTAAATTTGTAATTTTAGTTTAAATTTATAATTATAAAGGGGTTCACGGGTTATAATTGGGTCATTTCAGCTTGACCCGAACCCGACCTGTTTATTAATTGGGTCAATTGGGTCGACCTGATTTCGACCCGAACCCAAAACTACCCAACCCTAATATGATTTTTTTCGTGTTCGGTTCGGATCATATTTTCATGTCGGGTCAAAAATTATCATCCCTACACTGCACATCGCTGGACTGTAGTAGCTAAAAATATTAAAAAAGTAACTGTCTGGTTTTTATTGAATCACGTAAGTAAGTTTCTAAATTTACAAAATAATATAGTATAATTTTAAAATTATTAAATCGTATATTCATTTTTCGTTTTATCCTTATTATTATTATTTTTTAATTAGATAGATATAAAACTAGTTTCTATATGTCTAATTTTCTTGATTATATTCATATCTTCAAATACCAATTTGATCCAATATATTAATAGTAGTATTTTTTTAACAGAATATGTTAAAAAAAATTAATTCATATTTAAAAATTAATTACTCTCAATATATTAGGTAAATTGGTATTTGAAAGTATGAATATAATTAGGGGATATAGACAAACACATAAGAACTAGTTTCATATCAATCCGAGATTATTTGGTCCATCAACTAATTTGGTCCAAAATCGGTTGATGGATCAAATGATCTCGAATTGACATGAAACTAGTTTATATTTGTTCATCTACCTCTGCTGATTATATTTATGGCCTCAAATATCAATTTGATTCAATATATTGAGAGTAATAATTTTTTGAGTAAAAATTTAAATTTTCAAATGTTTTCGTGTTAAAAAAATTATTGCTCTCAATATATTATATCAAATTAATATTTGAGGGCATAGATATAATCATAAGATGTAGACGAACATATAGAAACTAATTTTGGGCAAAAAATAGCTTATGGACCAAATGACTTTGGAATGCTACGAAACTAGTTCTTATGTGTTTACCTACCTCTCTTGATTATATCTATACCCTCAAATATCAATTTGACCCAATATATTAAGAGTAATGAATTTTTAAACATAAATTAAAATTTGTAAATATATTCATATTTCAAAAAAATTATTACTCTCACTATATTACATTATATTAATATTTGAGAACAATATAAGGTCGTTTGGTTCATTAAATAATTTTATTTAAAACCAACTTTAATAAAAAAAAATGCAAAACAGTTGACTAATTTAAAAATAAGCCAGCTAATTTACTCAATAATTTAATATTTTGATACAGAACAAAATTGATTCGACTGATAAAAAATTAATTGACTGCTAGGGATAAAATGGGAAATGAGTATATGGTCAAATGGGAAATATGCACATGATCCATTAAACTAGTTCATACGAGAGATAGACGAATACATATAAACTAATTGCATGTCAATCCGAGATTATTTGGTTCATTAATCAGTTTCAGGCAAAATTGGTTGATGGACTAAATAATCTCAGATTGATATAAAATTAATTTTGATGTGTTCATCCACTTCTCATGATTATATCATGTCCTTAAATACTAATTTGACTTAATATATTGAGAGCAATATTTTTTTTAACATCAATTAAAGTTTTTAATTAAACATATTTGTGTTTAAAAAATGATTGTTCTCAATATATTGAGTCAAATTGACATCTAGGCGATGGATATAATTAGGAGAGTCATACGAACACATAAAAACTAGTTTCATGTCAATCTGAGGTCATTTTGTCCATCAACCAATTTTACTTAAAATCAATTTTGATATAAAAAAAAAAAAGTAAATCAGTTTACTGATTTTCGACTAATTTACTAAAAAATTCAACATTTTGGTATAGAGAAAAATCAATTTGACTGATAAAAAGACAATCGATTGATAGAGGTAAAATGAGAAATGAGTATAAAAAAATGACAGTCGGGTATACCAATCTTCACATATGTAGGGTCACATGGAAGGATTCATTATACGTAGTCTTACCTTATTTTTTGTAAGAGATTATTTCAGGATTTAAATATGAATAATTTTATCATTATGCCAAGACTCCCATTTAAAATGAAAAATGAGTATGTAATTTAATAATTTTAAAAGTACCTTACATGATTTACTAATTTTAGAAATTTAACTACATGTTTCCATAAAACAATGTTATAAATATCTGTTACACATTAATAAAAAATCATAAATGTTATCATACTGCTGGCAATTAAAAAAAATAAAATTAATATAATGGTGTTAGCGCCGATTAATGCTGGGGTTAATAATTCATTGTACTTCGGTTGCTTATTTTGATGATGTTATTGCAGCGAAAAATACTCAAGTAATTCTTACAATGTTAATACAAGAGATTTACTTGGTATCCACCTCAAGAAGAGGTGATTAATCCAAGAATCCGACCCTCACTCACTCATCTACTATGAAATAACTCCTTCTCGATAACTACCGAAGGCGGAGAGGTCTTGTACAAACTCTCAATACAATAAGAAGAAACAAATACAAAGAAAATCTTACAAGATTTTACACAAATAAAACCCTAGCTAGCGTCTTCTTCTTGTGTGGAACGTCTCTTGACCTTGGAAGTGCAGTAACACTTTGCTCCAAGAAGCTTCAAGAACTTGCGAAGACCTGTGAGAAAAGATCGCAAGAAGTGGAGTGTCGAGCTTAAGAGTCGCTATGAGGAAGACGACTTTAAACTCGACGCTTTCTTAACAACGGTCACATCCCAATCTATTGACCAATCGATTAGGGAGGCTTGAATCTATCGGTCGATCGATTTAGAGCGCCTCTATGCTTTGCTGGAGAAGACCTAAATCGATCGCCTAATCGATTCAGCCTTTATCGTGACTTGCGCGATTTCCAGCCACTAATCGATCAACCGATCGATTGGGGAGACTTCTGTGCTCGTAATATAATTAAGTTCCTAATCGATCAACCAATCGATTGGGCTGCTTTTTATCGCATCACTGTGCCCAATCGATCAGCTGATCAATTGGGCTTGGTCCAATTTGATCACTTGATCAAATTGACCAACCCTAGCTTCCCCGAGTCAAGTCTAGGGTTCCCACGCCCAACATCCGATCAACCGTGACCTGTTGGGAATCCTTGTGCCTAGTATATGGTCAACCTTGACCTGCTGGGACTTCTTCACCAAGTGTCCGGTCAATCCTTTGACCCACTTGGACTTTTCTTCTCGTACCAAGTGTCCGGTCAACCTTGACCCACTTGGATTTATCGTCTCATGCCAAGTGTCCGGTCAATCCTTTGACCCACTTGGACTTTTCTTCTCGTGCCAAGTGCCCGGTCAACCTTGACCTACTTGAACTTACCGTCTCGTGTCAAGCGTCCGGTCTTCTATGATCCACTTGGGCTTCCTTTCACCAGATGTCCAGTCACCCTTGACCCGTCTGGATTTCCTTGTGTCAAGTATCCGGTCATTCCTTTAACCTACTTGGACTTCCCAACACCAGGTGTCCGGTCAACCTTGACCCATCTGGATTTCCACGTGTCTGACTTCACTCACCAGGTCTTTGCATTTGCCTAGCTTCACTCACCAGGGTTTTCACCTAGCTTCACTCACTAGGATTTTCACCTGGCTTCACTCACCAGGATTCCCCAACTGCCTAGCTTCACTCACTAGGTCTTTCACCTGCCTAACCTCCAGTTAGAACTTTCCCAGTCAAGTATCTGGTAACTCCTTTGACTTACTTGACTCTTCTTCACATTAACCTGGTCAACCCTTGACTAGAGGGAAATTACATCAACAATCTCCCCAATCAAATGATTGCACCTATAATCTCCACATATGATCAAATATCGAAACTCAAACATCAAGACTCAAGCTTAAGTTAACTCAAGCTTAGTCAACCTGACGTACGGAATATTGCACCAACAAATGGGATGTTCATGTGCATGTTTTTTTATATTAAATGACAAGATAAAGAATCTCATAAAAATAATGAAGATAGATATATATATTACTAAGTTCATAAAAAATAAAAATAGTGGATTATGAATTTATATATATATATATATATATATATATATTATTATTATTATTATTATTATTATTATTATTATTATTATTATTGTGATAATTTTCATAATTTAATATGTCTTTGATTTTTTATTATAAAAAAAATTAACTCCGATCGATTTTGTTCTAACTAATTATCATATTACTATTTCTGATTGTGCCGACATGGGTCAGCTGATAGGTCACAGTCATCTCATCATGCACAACAACTTTACCTTGTTTAGACAAAACGAGATGTTGCTGAGAACTCAAGTAACACACAATCTCGTTTAATTAATCAACCAACCATACTTTATTTATCTTAACAAACAACAGGTTTCTTCAGACAATAATGCCAAAACTCGACGAAAGGTTCATGTAATTAACTAGACCAATTAAGAGAAAATTACAAAAGGCTATGCTCTAGCTCCGAATAGAATATTAATTAGAATGCCAAAATTCGAAGCAATTGCTGCGAATTCGTACGTGCCGATGCTGCACAAATTAATCATGAATGTCGTAAAACTGAAGATATATAACTACTACATCTGATCTGCCACTACTTTTCAGTTTTCTAGCTCTGTCAACTTACTGAAATTTGCTTGCTTCCACCGCAACAACTAATTAATCGTCCGATTGCCCTCTTCGATCGATTCCTTCCTTTATATGGCCCAGTTCCTCGAAGCAGATCAAGGAATTAAGGAGCTAGCAGAGACTGCAGGATGGCGTTCCAAGGGACGACGACCAAGTGCATGGCCTGCGAGAAGACCGTCTACTTGGTGGACAAGCTCACCGCCGACAACCGTCTCTACCACAAGGCCTGCTTCCGCTGCCACCACTGCAAAGGCACCTTGAAGGTTCGCTTAATTAATTGATCAGAAACACTCTCAACATTAATCTTTCAATGAAATTAGCTAGCCTCTATTGGTTTCAAATTTGCAGCTGGGGAACTACAACTCCTTCGAGGGAGTTCTCTATTGCAGACCACACTTCGATCAACTCTTCAAGATGACGGGTAGCCTGGACAAAAGCTTCGACGGTGATGACATTAATTAATTAAGTTCACTTAACCATATATCCTCTCCCTTCAATTCTTCCAACACTTAGCTTGTGTTTGTGTTAACTAATCCAGGGACTCCGAAGGTTGCCAAGCCAGAAAAGCAAGTCGATAGACAGGTACATGTTTGCCCGTTGAATCCTTTCATTAGTTGCTGATGATATATACTGAAACTGAGACGATATTGTTTTAATTAAGAACGCAAGCAAAGTCTCGAGTGCTTTTGCTGGTACCAGAGAGAAGTGCGTGGGGTGCGACAAGACTGTGTATCCAACAGAAAGAGTAATTTTCTGAAGGAATATGTTACATTTTAATTGCAGTACTGTAATAAGTTGAGATAGAAATTAAAAGGTGATGATGAGCCTTTGCGTGATCTGTATAGGTGGCGGTGAACGGAAAGCCATATCATAAGAGCTGCTTCAAGTGCTGCCATGGAGGGTGTGTCATCAGCCCTTCCAACTACATTGCTCATGAGGGGAAGCTCTACTGCAAACACCACCACATCCAGCTCTTTAAGGAGAAGGGAAACTACAGTCAATTGGAGAATGATGATGATGAAGAAGCAGCAGCAGCAGCCACTGCGACACAACCACATGCTGCATAATTATATCGATGAATCTTAAATCATTTGAAGAATGATGTACTCGATTACCTTTTTTTTTTTAAACGTATCCTTGTTTGGTTTATCAGAGCAAATTACTATCAGCTATACAATTTGGGATTCTCCCGGTGCCCAGTGGTGCAAACGAATCTAGCCTCTGAGTTTTGGTTCGGGAAATATATTTTAGTCAAAATTATCAAATTCCAGTGAAATTAAAAAATATTCAATAATTTTTTAATTTGAATTTAAACTCATAATATTTTACTTAATTATTCAGGGATCCAATTTTTATACCATTTTTTACTTTAAAATATATTTAAATTAAGGTCGGAATAACTCCAACTGAACTTGAATTTAAATAATTTTAAATTATAATTTGATTTCGAACCGAACTGAATTTCATTTCGAGAGTTCGCAAAATTATTTATATTATTATCATTCAAATCAAATTTGAATATTACATATATTTTTTTAACTTGACCTTAAATATTATATTTTTATACTATTCAATTGATTAGGTTAATTTGCACCTCTACTTAGAGACGAGATACATATATTGATGGAGATAGATAGTCCCTACCTATTTTACAAGTGGAGATCATCCATCCTCACTAATGTATGCAAATGAAGCATCCTTTGGACCGCAAAAAGCGGTCAAGAGGATCTCCTCTCCCAGTTCGGATCCTCTAGACCAAACATCCCTGGACCATCCTTGGACCACAAAATCCATTTAAAAGGTTATCACGTGCAAGACACGTGCACGCAGGAAACACAACTCACGCGAAACGCAAGAGGAGGCAGCGAGCCCTAGCCTCTCCGATCTTCCACCTACGCGATTCACCGGCGATGAAAACTCCACCGCGATCCCTTGACAGCACTCCAAAACCACCTCACCCACAAATTTCAGAGCCCTAAACCCTCCCCGATGGCCTCCAGCGTCCCCGATGGCCCGTGGCATCCGCGACTCACGCAGAAACCCACCGCGATCCGGCGGCGACGACCCAGTTCCCTGACTCCTCCGAGGCCCAGCCCTGCTCACGACCGGCGACAACACAAACTCTGCCGCCATTAGGGCTAGCTGATTTCAACTGTCGGTACATGTTCAAGTTTGAGCTTTTCTTTAATTCCTTCCTATTTAAAAGTTTATGCGTGCCAGATTGTGATATAACACCCTTTTGCTAAGCTCAAGCTCTGTCAATTCATAGACATTTTTATTTTTCTCATCGTATTCAATTGTGATATAACACTCTTCTGCTAAGTAATTATTAATGTGATATGTGACAGCAATAGTGAATATAGTCAATCTTTACTAAGAGTCCGAGACAATTAGAAACACAGGGGCATTAGACATAAGAAAATTCAATGGGCAATAATATAGTTATAATGAGTTCTAGAGAAATTAAACCAAGATTTCCCACACCAAGCAGATTATTATAACTTGAACATATTGGAAATTCTTGCAGAAAATAGAAGATAATATTGTATTCAATTCATAATGGAACAGGTTTCACATAGTAAAACTCGTTTAAGTGGAATACAGATTACATTAAATACAGATAATCCGACAACAGGAAAACAAATACAAGCATACAAAACACATATGCTTATCCATTTGACCAAACTAAAATTATTGTATTTAGATGCTTCTTTTGTGGTTGTTTTTTTTTTTGCCCTAAATAGATTTTTTTTTACAGGATCAAAGTAATTATCATGGAGGGTGAATCTGTTGGATCGTGAAACGTCGATAGAGGGGCCTGTGGAAATAAAAGAGTTAAGCGCAGCGGAAATAAAACAGCTTAGACAGATGAATACGATGTTTTTTACTTCGTTCGGAGCCTGTGACGACTCCTACTCGAAAACTCGTACTCCTTGAGTATTTTCGTTGGGCAATCACTAGCAGTTCGAATATTATTACAATTTAAAGTATAGAAATGCTAATGAAAATAAAACAAATACCGACAAGAATTAAAGATGAGGAAAAGAGCGTATTGTCGGATCTTCGTTAGCGTCGCAGGAGTGCAGAGCAGTAGAGCAAGCAGTCTAAGAGTTCTGAGTTGATTCTGATCTCTGCCTCCGCCCCATCTTTTATATGAAGCTCGGGGCACCCTGGATCCCTTCCAAGCGCCCTGGTGAGACGTGGCAAGTCCAACTAGCGAGCTCCAAGTGGCGACGCGCGGTCAGGATAATTTTTACCTCCAGGGCGCTCGGGTGCCTCCCGGGCGCCCGGACCACCTTTTTCAAGCGAACAACTTTCCTGCAAAACAAGGTTAGTCCGAGACAAAAATAGATCCTGCACAATAAAGTGTTAGCACAGTTTATGAGTTTAGTATAAGAAGTATGACTTAGCAAAACAGAGTATGACCTAGATTCCGTCTTTCCGAGACCGGAATCTAGTCACGATCTCAACTTAGATATCCGAAATGGATCTAAGCCGGATCAACGCCTAATGTTCCCTTCCCGGGAACGCGTCCTCGCAGTCACTCCCCTCCAGTGACTTACCTTACTTACCTGCCAGACGTCCGATCAGCCCTTCGACCCGTCTGGACTTCTCGCTAGCTATCCGGTCAGCCCGTCGACCTAGCTGGACTTCTCGCCAAGCGTCCGGTCAGCCCGTCGACTCGCTTGGACTTCTCGCCAGCTATCCGGTCAGCCCGTCGACCTAGCTGGGCTTCTCGCCAAGCGTCCGGTCAGCCCGTCGACCCGCTTGGACTTCTCGCCAACTATCCGGTCAGCCCGTCGACCTAGCTGGGCTTCGTGCCAGACATCTGGTCAGCCCGTTGACCTGTCTGGACTTTTTCTGCACACTCGATCAGAGTGTTAGACAACAACAAGCTAACTTAACCTGATTTGTCATTCATCAAAACCTGGGTTAAATCGTTAGTGCAAACCGCACCAACAGAATCTACAAATTGTCGTCGTTTGAATTTTGAAGGAAATGAAGATATTCAGGAAGGTGACTTTGATGTTATTGGCGAAGATAATAAGAATCATATTGGAAATGTATTGAGATTCGGTATATCAAATTTTCCTTTTTAGCCATCTTGTTTTGTTTGTTTGATTGTATAGGCTTGAACATTGAAACAGATTTGGATATACCACAAATGGGATTGGAATTTGAGATAGAAGAATATGCATATCAATTTTATTTGGTATATGCTAAAAAGGTTGGATTTGGTGTAAGGAGAGGGTGAATCGGGTAAATTACTTGATAGGGTTTTTTATTGTTGTGCCCAAGGTAAAAGAGGAAAAGATAAACGAGATCTTTATGTCAAAGCAAGTCATGATGAAACAAGGTTTGGTTGTGAGGCTAAAATGAAGATTTGTAATCGGAAAAAAGCAAGTTTACTGTGGTATAGTTTGTTAAAAAGCATAATCATTATCTCTCAAGTCCAAACAAAACACACATCTATAGAAGTCATAAGAATATATCTTTTTCTGCAGTGATACAGATTGAGATGGCAAGTGATGTGGGAATCCCCCCAAAAGCATCTCATGATCTTATGGTGAGGCAAGTAGGTGGGAGGGAGAATTTAGGATTTATTCATGAGGATTATAAAAACTACTTGTGATCCAAAAGAACAATAAATATGAGAGTTGGGGATACAGGGGGTGTATTGGAATATCTACAGAAAATGTAGTTCGATGATCCTAATTTTTTTATGCTATCCAAGTTGATGAAGATAATTTGATTACTAATATTTTTTGGTCTGATGTTAAGATGAGAGCTGATTATGCTAATTTTGGAGATGTTGTTTGCTTTGACACAACCTACAGAAAGAACAATGAAGGTCAACCAATTGCATTGTTTGTAGGTGTTAATCATCATAAACAATCCATACTTTTTGGTGTCGCTTTATTATATGATGAAACCAGTTTGACTTTTGAGTGGTTATTTGATACATTAACTAGAGCTATGGGTGAGAAAAAACCAACTACTATTCTTACAAATCAAGATGCAACAATGGCAAAGGCGTTAGCTTCCAGATGACATGAAACACATCATCATTTGTGCATTTGGCATATTTATCAAAATGCTGTCATACATTTGAGTGGAGTACTTTTTTCAATGTTTAGAGACTTTGCTAAAGATTTTGCCTCATGTATATATGATTTTGATGAAGAGGAAGATTTTATTTCAGCATGGAATATGGTGTTAGCCAAGTATGCACTTGAAGACAATGATTGGTTGAGACGCATGTACAACATCAAAAAAAAAATGGGCTTTAGTATATGGACGACAAATGTTTTTGTGCGGATATGACTACAACCTAAAGAAGTGAGAGCATGAATAGTATTGTGAAAATGTATGTCACTTATAAACACAAGTTTTTAGATTTCCTCAGTCACTTCCAAAGACTTCTTGATGATCGTCAATATGAGGAATTAAAAGCTGATTTCAAATCAAATACAATTGTTCCCTATTTAATGTTTCCAATTGAGATTTTAAAGCATGCTAGTGAAATTTATACTCCTGAGGTATACAAGTATTTTCAACAGGAGTGGTGCTTATCTCATGATTCTAATCTAGAAATTTGTGAGGATGTTGATACATTTACAAAATATAAAGTTACTTCTCACAAAAAGAGAAACCATCATATAGTTACACTTGATAAGAAGTGTGAAAAGATTGAGTGTAGCTGTAGAAAATATGAATTTGTTGGAATTTAGCGTTCTCATATTTTGAAAATATTTACGTGAAAAAATATTATGAAGATCCCAAGTGATTATGTATTGAAAAGGTGGACAAGAAAAAGTAAAAATTGGATATTTTGGAGTTAATGATTCAATGACCAACAATGCTAGTTTGGATCCAAAAGTACTTCAAACATGCGTTATAAAGAGTTGTGTGGGTTGAATGCTCAATTGGTTACCAAGGCAACAGAAAGGGATGACACTTACATGTTTGTTAAAGATGCTATGTTGAGCTTGTGTAAGATAGTGGATGATAAGTTATAAGGTAATGAATCAAATGTCCAATAATCAAATGTAAGCCAAGCATCCTGGGAATTTGATTATGGTGAAGGGAACTCTATTGGAGTAAAAGGGATTAAAATGAAGAGAAAACGGAGTCAGGTAAGAGGTTGAAAGGTGGGTTAGAGAAGATTTCAAGGAAAAGAAAAGCAGCGAGGAAAACAAATCAAGGTTCAACAATTGTAATGGTTTCTATTCCATAACTTTGCAAATTTTGTTTATTTGGTATTATTTGTTGTTAAATTCGAATAATTTAAATCATTTTATTTTTTTTATAACACAGGGTGTAGATCAAAATATTTCCAGCGTGGCTAGCGTACAATGTGACCTGGTCATTCATCAAGTTGATATTTATTTTACTTATGTTAATTTAAGATAATTTATGTTATAACTATATAAGATTGTATTTTATTTTTTTGTTTTAGTCTATAAATTCTGTGCCAACAATTGGTAGCTCTGTTAGTAGGTTTAATATGACTGAGACTCAATTTCCATCATCATTGGCATCACAACTTTCTCAGGTATATATACATCTTAGTTATCACAAGTTTATTTAATTCTGATTGAAATTTATAATAGATATCGCTTTCTGTTACTACTTATTGATTGTTGGATTTTAGTTATATAACTTTGTATTTAGTAACAAAATGAAGAAGCATTGTCTCTTTTGAATAAAACGCTATGATTTGTTTTGATTAGAAGTTGACGAGGGTTTATTGGTGATGTTGGTAAGCTTGTTTTGATGAGGTTTTATTGTCTCTTTTGAATAAAACTACTAGTATTTTAATTGATGGTGTAAGGAGCTGCAATTCTATTGGCGGTCATCTCTATAATAAGCTTGATGGTGCTTGTTTGGGGAATTCTATTGGTGACTTGGTAAGCTTGTTTTTCTCCTTATGATGTTGTAAGGAGCTGCAATTCTATTGGCGGTCATCTCTATAATAATCTTGTTTGGTGCTTGGATGTATATTCTATTGATTTGAGATGGTATCACAATTCTAAAGTGTGTTTGGATGGTTTTGGTTTCAAGAAGTTGATGTAAGTCTTTTTGTTGGTACAATTGTTTCGGCTTCCTTTATTGGTGATTTGGTGATGTCATAATCACTTGTAATTCTTACTGACGTGTGCATTTTACAGTTGTTTCGGCTTCCTAATAGTTTACAGTTGTTTACTGTTATAGGTGCAATTCCCATTTATGCAGTTTGCTGGACCACCTCCTGCGGCTTCCTCCCCTTAGACATCAACGATCTCGTATGTGTCTATGTTTATTTATATGTGCACCTAAAAAACTAGTTAATCTATTGATATGATTTCCTTTCTTGACAGGTTCCAAATGCTTTACGAGTCATTTTGGCTTTTGCCCAACCGGTCCTCATGCTTGTTACTATAGATCCACACTGGAAAAGGAAGATCAACACTGAGATTGAACTATCTGTTTAATATTTTAAGCTTCCTCTCTTGGCAATGGAGATGTTTTTACTATTTGGTATCGACACAAGGTCAATGTTACCTGAGGACAAACTGACTTATATTAGCTTGGCAATGGAGACTGAACTATATTTTTTGTTATGTCTTGTTGGTAAACATATATCAGAATCTGAAGGCGTTATATTGTTCCCAAAACATTTAATATGACTATTGTAAAAATTGTAGCATATACTTCTCATATGATCTGGTATCAACACAAGGTCAATATTACCTGAGGACAAACTGACTTATATTAGCTTGGTCTGAAGTTCATCCCAACTCATGAGGATAAGACATCATATCAGTAACACATTATTGAGTCATTAGCACATTATTGATTATCTGTTATGCTATATAATTTATCTTCCAGTTGAAATAATTCTAAAGTTCTTGAATTTTTGACATTTAAGTATTAACCAGCATTAGTAATCAGCTACTCTTAACAAGTAAGCAGTTGTTGTGTAACGTCATATAGATGATTACAAAGCAGTCCTGCTATTAAAAGACAATGCGATGAATCAATGTCAGATGTGTAATTTACTTCTAGCCAGAACCCTTAATTCAGTAACATTTTATTTTCTCTCTATTTGAATTTCAACATTTGGAATCAAAGTTCGTCTTGGAAATTCTCATGGCCAACTAAGATCTACATACTTCATATAAAAAAACATACTCCAAACTGAAAAGATTATGGTTACAGGCGGAAGCTACAATTTTTAATATACTTTCTGGACCATGACCACATTGAAGCTTAAGATGTAAAAAAACAAGATAGACAAACTTCATATTCCTCTGTTGAATCTGGAACAAATGATGATATAGCATAGTGAAAAAAAACTTGAAAGCTCTGATTAAATAAGATCTAATGGATTTTAGCTCTCAACTACATCTTGGTTATTTTATTTATTCATTTGTATAATAAAAAAAATCTTTATACCATACCACTACTACCTTGACTATATACTACTATGCTTATTTGGAATAATATCCATATAACCTACTCAGATAGTTGGGACAAACCTAGCTTGAAGATCATGATTATTTCTCGGGTTTACAATAAATATGCATGTAATAGAAATTCAACTAAAATTTCATCTTGAATATTTAATGATAAAACTGTGATATATGAAACTTCTACGGACCTTTGTAATTTGTACAGAATTTTAATTCATCGATCAAATCATTATCAAAATGAACAATTCAGATGTATTATTCATTAGAAAATCAGAATCAAAATCAATCATAAGTCTCCTTGTGATTAATATAATTTACAATAGGTGAATGGGGTAAAAAATAAATGACCATTCGTAATGATAGTCAAAATTGAGATTTTACCACGATATATTTCTAGTCTTGCGAGGGACCAAAAAAATAGTACAACAAGCAGAAAAATGAACTTAAACTCTTAATAAGAAGAAACATCATCATTGAACTTTCTATGTCCCAACTATTTGGTATCGGCTATATGGATCTCATATTGGAAGACCTTCTGTGATACACATGGCCTCATGACCTGATCCCCATTGTTTACTAAATCAAGATGAATCATAGATATACAACATTCGAACACAGAAGATTAGAGTGCAAATCACAACAACACAAAACTATCCATGTAAATAACAGTCAGGATGCATGATGAATCACAAATTCTATCAGAATCATAGTTCTTAGTCACAATCACAGTAAGATAATAACAGAAAGAGTTGCTCATTCGAGCTCAACAGATCGCTATTGGAGGCTCTAGGAATATGAGAAGTCTCTATGTGGTTGTTAAGAACAACTAGTTATCCTGACTTTTGGTAGCAAGTTTAGCTATGACTAACAATTGAGTAGATGTAAAGACTCCATAAAGTATGTCAATAGAAATGTACAAAATAAATCTTTTCATGCAACTAAGAGGCTAGAGGGAGAATAAAGGAATCTGGACATCAACAAGAGAGTATCGTCAACAAGTCCCAAAAGAAGAACAACACAGAATAAATCATTATAGCATTTTCAAACCATTATATAACATATTCCACAACATCCATCTTAACAAAAAAAACTAATTATCCTATGACATTACAACACCAACATTAGTCAACACTAATTAACCACCTGAACTAATAAACCACATTACAACCTTCAGCTGGTTCTTACAAACAGTTAATCTGTCATATTACAACAACAACATTACTTAACACTAATTAACAAGACCGAACTAACAAAGTAATAAGGTAAACGACCAAAAGAGTCAGATTCACTATAACTAATATCCAGACCACTGATGGTACATTTGAATTTCCTAGATTATGTCTACGAGAAGCAATGAGTTCATTACCTAATCTTGACTCTATTTTTCTTAACCTTCCACGACATATTTCACTGCTGTCTTCATCAGACAAAGTATCGGCTACCACCCATTTTTGCCAGCAATGTTGCCCACATCGATAATACCTCCTTTTGGAATTTTTGGTTGATCTAGAAACACATACCAATGTTCTTCGGCCGCAGTCCCTGCATGGTACATGTTCAAATTTTGTATTGTCGATAGAGTTGTAACTTGCTGATGTCATGAAATACCAACCTATTAAGCAAACGAGAATTACTTAGATTCAAATATTTTTTAATATTCATAGATTGTATGCTAAATAAATTCAAAAAAGGAAATAAGCTATTTTGCGTTACTGTATAAATCAGCAATAAGTACCACATAACTTATCTCATTTTGATAATAAGCAATAAGTAAAACATAAACTTATTGCTTTAAGCTATCTCATGACTAAATTATTTTTATTTGAATCATCCTCTACCAAGAAAAATAACTGGATGAGTTTGAAATGAAATCATCTCATGACTAAATCATCTTTAAGCTATCCATGACATTTGACTAAGATTTCTGTCTATGATTCAATCTTTATAATCAAGGAAAAGACTTCTGATCTTATCACCATGGCAAAGAATGTCATATTAAGTCAATGAATTTCTAAAGTAATTTACAGGAACTTAATGTAAATGTTTGGTGATGTTTATGTTTCATTGACCAAAAAGTTAGATTGCAGTTTGGCGATGTCACCGTGGCAATGAGGGTTACATGTTAGGGATGATTTCAACTGCTTGGTGTGGGAAATCTTGGTTTAATTTCTCTAGAACTCATTATAACAATGTTATTGCCCATTGAATTTGCTTATGCCTAATGTCCCTGTGTTTCTAATTGTCTCAGACTCTTAGTAAAGATTGACTATATTCACTACTGCTATCACATATCACATTAATAATTGCTTAGCAGAAGGGTGTTGTATCACAATTGAATATGATGAGAAAAATAAAAATGTCCATGAACTGATAGAGCTTGAGCTTAGCATAAGGGAGTTATATCACAATCTGGCACGCATAAACTTTTAAATAGGAAGGAATTGAAGGAAAGCTCAAACTTGAACATGTACCAACAGTTGAAATCAACCCTAATGGCGGCAGAGCTTGGGCTGTTGCCGGTCGCGGGCAGGGCTGGGCCTTGGAGGAGTCAGGGAATTGGGTCATCGCCGTTGGATTGCGGTGGGTTTCTGCATGGGTCGCGGACGCCGCGGGATGTCGGGGATGGTGGAGTTTTCATCATCTGCGGGATCGCAGAGGTGGAAGATCGGAGAGGCTAGGGCTCGCTGCCTCCTCTTGCGTTTTGCGTGAGTTGTGTTTCTTGCGTGCACGTGTCTTGAACGTGATAACCTTTTAAATGGATTTTGTGGTCCAGGGATGATCTAGGGATGTCTGGTCCAGAGAATCCGAACTGCTCCTCTCCCCCTACTTGAGGAGTTCAAATCCTCTGTCCCCAAATTTCTCTGTCCCCGTGTCTCTTTGTCGATCGGACGGACCATATTACATCTCAAGGATGCCTTGCACATCACGAGGATACTGTACACATCTTAAAGATGTCATGATGTCATGAGATGTAATTTGGTCCGTCCGATTGGCAGGGGACACGGGGACAGAGAAATTTGGGGACATGAGATTTGAACTACTACTTGAGGCGGGATCCTCTAGATCACTTTTTACGGTCCGAATGATCCTTCCTTTCATGCATTGGTGGGAATAGATAGTGTCCACCTATTTTATAAGTGGGGGACCATCCATCCCTATCAATACGTGCAAAAAAAATATTATCTGGATCACAGAATCTCCTCTCCCCTATTTGTGTCATTAGTCTTATGTTTTTTTTAAAAGCTAAATTCATGATAAATTTTAATTTAAGTCAACATTTTAGTATGCAAAATTTATACTTAGAACTCTATCTAATATTTTTTAAAAAATATTTTTAAAATAATTTTCTCCAATCCGATTTTAAATTTACGATTTTAGGTTTCAGCTTAAACTATACGAATGAAATTTATAAAAATATTAGATGGTGATAGAATTTTTTTAGCTAAAAATTTTCTTAGATTTTTTTTTTTTTTGTAAAATTCTATTAAAATAATTGATATTTATTTTATTTTTCAAATTTAATTCAAGATCATGCTAATCAGCAGCCCATTAGCCCAACCCATTAATTAGAATAGAGGAATAACTGGACGCTTGTAGCCCAACGCTTGTTTTCACGTTGCAGCAGAACCCTCGGCTTTCGCTCCTTCCCAACCTAAAACACTGCCGCGATTAGACAGACTTCCTCGCTGTCGCCGTCGCCGCCGCCGCCATCGCACTCGCACGAACCCTCGCCGCATTCACTCAGTAGTTTTCCCCTCCTTCCTCATCATCCCTGACCTGAAGGCTTTTCTCTCGTGGTAGGAGTCGCAGCTCGTCGTTTCTACTTCGGTAACTGCTGTAGCTCCTCGTACGCTTTCTCTTATTTTTTATTTAGGACGCGTAAGGATAGTAGGTGTTGCAGACTCTCCTCCGGCGAGTTCGCTGTTCCCTTCCTCTCCCCACGCGCTCGTGAATTTATTCTGTAGTCAAACGTTTGGATACAACGCTCTGAACGCAATGACTGGCAAGAATACGAAACAGAAACCTAAGGGTACAAAGAAGGGTGGGAGGGACAAGAAAAAGAGGCATGGGCCTCGCCTTCCTTCGGCTGTCCGCAAGGAACTCGAGCACCTCAATGCTGATCCTAACCTTGAACAGTCTGAGTTGGAAAAAGATGAATTTGGAGAAGATGTCTATGAGTATGACGAGGAAACTCCAGAGGAGGAGACACGAAAGAACCGCCGCTATGATTCTGTAGATAATTATGAGTATGAGCTACCGAAAGAGTTTGAGGTCAGCTAATTTCATTTTATCGCTACTTTGTCGTGTATATCAAAGTCTGGGATAGTCATTTACTTATAGATTCGAATCTATTATTTCTTGTTAGGATGAGGATGTGCCTTCAGAGGATGAGGAACTTGATAGCGAACCTTCTGAAAAGTCAGACGATGATCAGGAAAACAGTAGGCATCCGAGGATGCTTGAAGATATTACAGGGCTCCCAAGCATGGCTTTTGATGGTATGCGTCAGCTTAAAAATTGAAAATTGATGTGTTGTAGATGATGAATGAATTTATTTATAATTTGGTGCAGGCCAGCAAAAAAAGCAGATTGTCGTGACGGACTTTCAAGGGGATCTAAATGGTAAGAAGATCAGTATTCATGATCTTTTGGATCCTCTTCAGCAGGAGCCTGGGTACAAAAACCTTCGGAAGAAATTGCACAAAATAGAGACAAAGCCAATGACTGTTCAGGTTCCTCTGCCAAAGGAGGAAAGGGAGAAACTGGAGAGGAAGGTGGCTTATTACCATACCAGGAAAGATATGACTAAATGGGAGCCATTGGTTAAGAGGAATAGAGAGGCTCCTACTTTGCACTTTGATGCAGATGTGAACTTGGGTTTTTCAACTGTAGGATCAATTGCTTCTGAATTCGAACCAAGGACTGAGTTTGAGAAGAAGATGGCATTACTAGTTCATGATCCAGAGATTGTGGATGCTTATAACAAAGATGGTGTAAGACTTTTAGAGCTTAACAAGGTATTCTCATTACTTTTTTATATCTTCTACATTTTAATTACTATCATAAGCTACAGGAGTGTTTTTATACTTCATTGGAAAACAGGGCAATGCATCAACAGTCAACTATGCATTTTTGGTGTTGATACTAAATGAATCTACCAGTTATATTCAAGTTAAACCTTTTTGCTATATGTCATTTGTAGATAATCATTTTATTAGTTAATGAGAGTGTAAATAGAATACACTCATAGGTTGAGTTGTGAATTAATATTTTAGAAATAAAAGAATTTTATTAAATATAAGTAAAATTAAACATACTAAATTGTATTTTCGACAGTAGATAAAATAGTGTGTGAATGTTTAAGATGAATGACGAGAATTTCTACAAAATTACAGTCATGATTCCTTAGAGGCAAAATACAAGATAAAGAAAGTGGGATGTGGATAAAAAAATGAAGAGGAGAAAATCTGTTTTTTTTTCTAGTTGTGTTCCCTCGAAGGGACAAAAAAAATAGAGGTAAAAATTCAATTAAAAATAAATTGTGAAAGTTATATTTTGTATTTATAATTTAAAATATACATTAGATTTCAGTATGGGTATTCTCATGAACTTATGGAACTTCATGTTCTAATTTGATAAAGCATATTTAAAATTATTCATCAAATAAATGTATAAACAACACAATGACTGATAAAATGTTGCATTTTGGTATAATATATAGCAATTTCTACAAGATAGATGCCAATATGAACTGAAAAATGTTTTCTCAATTTGGAAAAGCTTCTTGTACAGTCAAATTTTCCAAATGATAGGGTATGAATAAACAAGTATAATTTATTGAATGCCAAATTCTGAATTACCTTAGCAAATTGAAGTATATTCCATTAAGGTCTCATGAGATCCCAATTCAATTTATACTTAGAATTTGGATTATCTAAGCCAAATTTGTGTTGTATGATCGTTAGATCTTAAGGTATTGATCATTGCATTGACAATCAAATGCATGGAAATATAAAGTAACTAAATATTTAAATTATTTGGTTGTCTAGAAGAGGTAAAATCTTAAGATAATTATGGTTGAAGGTTTCAACTCTCAAGTGGGAGAGCTTGGTGCAAGTTGCATGATGATAATATATGTTTGAGTGCTGTGAAATGTAGATATCATTGGAGGTCATGGAATTAATTCAAAATAACCAATTGGGATGATTATCAATATGTTGATCTCAAATGTTTATGGATATGTATTTATATGCTCTAAGTCAATCTTGAGAAAAAACCTTCGCGAATGTTAGATAGGGCCTAACTGTGTTGTTAATTTAATACAGTGATATTTAGTCTTGATGCATGGTACTATTTTGCGGCATAAATTTTATGATTAAGTTAAGGTTGCTACTCTGAACTTTGTTAGGCTTGCTGCCTAGCGGCCCTAGCCAACCACAGCTATACTTGGGCAGGGCTGTACCTCATTTTTTTAGACGTGAGGTGAATTTGAAAAAACGGGCCTCCTCAGACAATATTACCTACTTGATCTTTGAATTAATGCTTCTTTTCTTTGTTTTCTTTTTTTCTCTTTCGAGAGCTAGACAAATGTATTTGTCTAGGAACTTTTTTCCTTGATTCTATCTAGTAAAATATTGAAAATATATAAATTATTGAATTTTGTGTAAACACTTAATTCAAATACTTTAAATCCAATTTGAGAAATATGAACACATAAGTTATTGGAACACATAAATATATGAATGAATGATGCATATACCTAACAAGATAGAGTAATTAAAGAAATTGGAATACATTAAAATATAAGTTAAATTTGTGATTAATTTTTTTTCTATGTTTTTTTTTAAACTTGAGCATCCAACTTTATAGAATCTCCCTTTAGTCTCACATTTTTAAGTCAATTAAACTACAACAAAGTTGTCTCAATTTCACACAATTTATGAATTCATACTGAGAGGAAAAACTAATATACATGACCAAATTAATTAATTAAGCAACAAAAAGATATCAAAAATAAAATGCACATGACACATCATTAGCTAAGGGAGCTGATAAAAGTCCCTAAACCCCATAGCATTCACCAAGATTGAATATGTTACATAAGAAAGAAAGCATATTATCAAAATTGAAAGAAAGAAGATGGAGTATAACAATTAACAACAAAGAAAATAACGCTCGAGTCTCGACTTTCAATCAAATGGAGACGTAAATTGTCAAAGAAAGTAGTTTGTATCATCGATTCGCCACCTATCAACATCACCACATTGCGATGTGTTTGCGTTGTTATTTTTTTAATCTATTTTGTTTTACAGTTTGTGATTTATAAGGGGCTTAAAATTTTTTTGGGCCCTTTATATGCTTGGATATTAGATTACCTAGAATAAATTTCTCATTCTAATTGCAATTTTCCCTATGTTCCATACGATGAGAACAGGAAAATCTAGTATCTTCTGAAGCTTAAATTCTCAACATGTCATGTCAGATAAATCCATTTTGTTGACTTGACAAGTCTTAGTACATTTGCTTTAGTTTTAATTACTTATGCTGTGGTATGAGTATACTTATTTAGCGTGGGATGTGTAATGAGTCTATATCTTGAGCAGACAGATTTTACCACATTCATTGATTCTCCTACAGATAAATATTGAGGATGTGAAAGAACACCAGCATCGTCTTGCTAAAATGCGTAGCCTTCTTTTTAATCATGAAATGAAGTCAAAGCGTATCAAAAAAATAAAATCCAAGACATACCATCGTATTCTTAAAAAAGAGAGATTAAAGGCAGCTTCTGCAATGGAAATGGATCCTGAAGTTGCTAAAGAGAATGCTAGGAAACAAGAATTTAAACGAGCAGAGGTAAACGAAACTGATATCCAGTTTGTGAATTCTTAATTATGGGCAATGAGTTTTCCGTACAGTTAGCATCTCTATTCTTTACAATCTTAAATTGATGTTTTTTGAAATTTATGCAGGAAAGAATGACACTGAAGCATAAAAACCGATCAAAGTGGGCACAACGAATCTTAAAGCGTGGACTAGATATTCAAGATGAAGGGACTCGATCTGCTATAACAGAACAACTCCATCAGCATGCACTTTTGACTAGGAAAATGAATTCAATTGAAGATAATAGCGATGATGATGATAATTCTACTGATGATAATGACAATGATGACAGTGATGAACTATTATCTGAAAAAGGAAAGAAAAATGTTTCCAAATTGCTAAATAAAGCAAAAGAAAGTACACTCAAAGCCCTTGAAGATGCAAGCGAGCTACCTAAGTCTGGAGTTTTTGCATTGCCATTTATGGTATGGATTATTTTTTTCTCTTACATCTTATGATGTTTTTTTAGAGTATATTTCCATCTTCAGTATATGAATATATTTGCTGTTGTTGGCTGTGTGCTTTGCATCATTTTTCTTGTTAGTGTTGTGATATTGCTATTTTTTATTCAATTGTCATTTGTAGTTGTTTATTAGTTTTCTTAATATAAGTACTAACATCTGCAACTTACTGTATTTGCAAAATTTAAGATTTGCTAGGAGAATAATTACGTTTATTTATTTTTGAGAAAGTAGTAGGGTCCAAACTTATTGCATTATGTGCTTCTGCCCCAACACGGTGATAAAAAAGAGCACCATTTTAGTAATGTTTGAGTAAAAAATATACTTGATTCAGCCTTAACTAAATTTTGGATTTTATAGTAATTGCAATTAGTTTTAATATGAAGTCTGCTATCATGGACCAAGGATGTTAGAAATGATGAATGACTGAAATAGACTCATAAACCAAATTTATGATGAGGTTAATTTTATAAAAGTGGCAATATGGATATGTATGCAATGTTGATATCAGTAAAGAATTAAACAAAATTCTCTCTTTTCCATCCTTCTAATTCACCCAAGGGCTTGAACAAACACTCGAGTCTCTGACTTTATCTTTTGGTGCTAGAAGGAGGCATCACTTGAGCACCCTTCTCATTGAGTCCAACATGGTGAGTTCTTGCATTCTCCGTCTTCCTCCTCTCCAGATCTCATATGCTGCTGCCCTTTGCAGAACTGTTCCTCCCTCTATTTTGCACTCTTCTCTACCATATGACCTACTTCTGTACCAAAAAATAGAGCAATTTCATTGCTTCTTCCTTTCATATCTCCTTCCTTCCCTCCACTACTCTCTGCTTTACCTCGCCTCTCTCTATCACCAATTGAATCTTGGCTCCTTGTTTGTTAGAACCCCTCGCTACTTCCCTCTATTTTCTTCACCTCCTTCCCCCTGTTCTCCAAACTTTCTACTTAGCTTCCATACTCCTTCGTGTTCTTCCTCAAACTCCCCCAGAACTCCTCTTCTCTGCCTGTCTGCACTTGTTTATTCTTGTTACCTCGTGATGCTACCTTGATGGTGCAATCATCTGGGATCAACTCAGCTACTTTTTTTTGTTGTTGTGTTTGTGGATGCTTTGTGCCAATCATTTAATTTTTCAAATTTGTGTTAGAGGGTAAGCTCACTTTCTAAGTGGGGTTTGTTACATCGATGATCAATTGGTAACCCACATTAGTTGAGAAAAATAGTAAAGAATTATTATTGCAGTAATGCAGTGTCAATTATTTTTGGATTTATTGCAATTTGCAATCATAATTAATTGTGTTTTACAATCTGTCTTCCATGGTTAAAAGGCATAAAAATAGAGCAGTCTATAATGGATTTATTTTATTAGAGTGGTTCAAGTAAAGAGTTTAACGAAGTTTATTGGAGTTCAGCTTTATATAATATTGACAATAGTAAGAATCTAACAAATTTAATTTCAAAATTAATAAATCTCTTTTGACCTCCCTTCTTTAAGTGTTGTTTCATCAAGTGGTGTCAATGCCGATTCTATTCCGCTTTTTGATGCAGGAGTGGAATAGAAAAATCTTGATTATGTCAACCAGTAAGGCCTGATATTTTATTCCATATTAGGAACACCACATGATCAAGTATCACCTGGCAACCATAGCTAGTGTCTGTTGGGCTAAGAGAATACAAAGTATACTTATATTATTCAACAGAAGAAAACTCATCTATGTCAAGGATGAATAAGAAGGGAGGTCTAGGATCTCAGGTTTTAGGGAATTTTGCATTCTACTTTGTCATGCGTCCAACTTGAGCTTGTTATCATTTTTTTTTTTGGATTAAATCTTTCTTATTTATGGTATCTTCAAACTCAAGAATTTATTTTTTAAAGGAACGTGGCTTGAAAAAACAACAAGATGCAGTGGAAGAAGAAGCTCGGATGGCACTTGATGAATATGATGCATCATTGAGGCAACATGAGAAGGGACATGATATAAAAAATCCAAAATCAGCTAAAGTAAGTGGTAGAAAAGTCTTTGGACCCCTGAAGGACAAACTTCAAAAACCCCATAAGAGAAGAAATACATTCAATGATGACCATAATAGTGATAGTGAAGGTGGTTCAGATACCATTGATCGTGCAGATGTTGATGAGGAAGTAAATAACCCAGCACAGAATGCCAATCTTGGACCTGCATCTGATGATGACTCCGAAAATGTCACTCATTCTATATTCAAGGTAATGATTTTCACTGATTCGTGATTCTAGTTCATGATTGTTATTCTTCATTTATGTGCCTTTTGCAGAGTTTTGATGACATTGTCAAAGAACCTGGTCCGAAGACAACTTTTGAAGTTGCAATTTTTGCTTCAGATTGTTGGAAAAAGGTGTCAGGTTTTTTACAAGAATGTATCTCTTTTAATCCATTTTCTCATTTTTGCCCATAATCAGTATTGTAATGATTTGGGTAGATTAATGGAGAAAATGTGGTAGATGCTGGGAGCACTAAAGCTGCAGCAATACAGAATTCTCAGATGCTTATGCATCTACCTGAGGTTTGCACCCTTCCAACGTCTTTTTTATTTAATCAGTGAATAGAGTTTACAGGGCTGTCTTCTTCATCCAGCCTGAGGATATGGACCAAGATAGTGATGGTGATTCTGAGGAAAAGATGGTTGATGGATTTTTGTCTTCGAGTCCAAAGCGTGATTACGAACTTCCATCTCAAGCTGACCTTATACACCAAGCCTTTGCTGGTGATGATGTGGAAGCTGAATTTGAGAAGTATAAACTGGAACATCTGAATGAAGAGTGTCCTGAACCAGAAAAGCCAGAATTAATTCCAGGATGGGGCCAATGGACAGACATTCAGCAGAAGAGAGGCATGCCTTCTTGGATGATAAATGAACATAAAAATGCTAAGAGGAAGAGAGAGGAGGCACTTAAGAAGAGGAAAGATGCCAGCCTAAAAAATGTGATAATTTCTGAAAATGTTGATAAAAAGGTGAAATGCCTTCTTTTGCTCTTTGTTTATATTACAACTATTATCTTTTTTGTTTTTTTGGAAATAAGCATTAAGATTCACTTTTCTTTCATGGAATAGGCACTACCTTAAATGTAAATACATAATTTTATATCATCATTCTTACCTTGAGATGATATGTTTGTTTTCTTGAAGGCTGAGAAACTTCTCGCAAAGACTCTGCCTTTTCCATACACCTCTGAAGAAGTTTATGAGCAGAGCATTCGGATGCCAATTGGACCAGATTTTAATCCAGCAATAACAGCTGGAACACTTAATCGGCCCACTGTGAGTGCTTGTCTTTTCTGCATATTTATCTTAGAATATATGGAAAAAACAGGATGGTTCGACAATAACAAACAAAAATGAGATCCACGAGAATGGTTTGAGTTATTACTGTGTTTTGTTTATTTGTTGTTTGTTTGTGCATGTGTTTAGTTGCTGTGTTTGAACTTCTCTTTGCATCCATTTCTACTTGTCAGTGCGAGGATTGGTAATATTTAATCACAAAATGATTTTCAGATAAGGTCGTTACACAAATGAACATTCATTAGAAATGATTTCATCAGGATTTCCAATATGTTTCCTGGGATGCGACTTCCAATAAATATTCTTGAATGTGTTTCACTGATGTACATGTCTGCCGAGTTGGGATGTTATTATTTCTCAGAATGGTTTGCTGCTAGTTTCAGTTGGATACAGTATATAAACATAGACCAATCAAATTTTCATGTTTTCATCTGTTTTTTCTACTCAAGATTCAGTATGATCACAAGATAAGATGCAATCCTGGTATCCATATCATTGGAATATTATATATTTTTAAAAAGAAGTTAAATATAGGTATTTTTATGTATTTCTTATTTGTAGCTGCTTTTGGGTGCTGACCATAAGTTGATTCTATTGTATTGTTTCTAATGATGGTAGGATCATTGCTACTTATTAAGGATCTAATACTCTTTGAAATGTCCTTATTATTAGATTTGAATTTATGTTATGCTTTTCTGATTTTTTTCTTATTAATTTCATAGTTGACACTTTATCACCTTATAATTGCAATGACGACTTTTTGGCAATATTTTACAACCAATAGAGTATTCAATTAAGATTTCCAATACCAGTTTTTATACATTTCTTTTTTGTTGCAATGTTAGTCATTCCACTTAAGGCAGTTTGGGATGCCAATTCATTATTTCTTAGACCATTTCTTACGCCTTTGAATTCCACACCTCAACTCTTCCGAGTTATATATGTCAAGCGCATATATCTTTGTCATTGGCGTTGCTTTGGTTCTTATTTCTTCCTGTCTGACCATTATTGTTTCATATATATGTAGGTTGTTAAGAAACCTGGTGTGATCATAAAACCCATCCAGTATGAAGAGGTGGATCCTAATGATGATCCAGATCAACCAAGGCGAATAGTGCAGAAGCCGAAGGCACAGCCCAAGGCAAATAAAGACAACTCTGCTCGGGGCAAGCTCAAGAAAATGGCATCAACAAAGAAAAAGATTAAACCTTGAGGCCGCCTTGTCAAATTATGTTCTCCTTCTGTTATATTTATACCTTGCTCCTTTCACCCTCGAAATAATCTTGTTTTTATCATGTATGGAGACACCCTCATTCGAGGCCTTTTCAGCTCAATCATGTTATATAATGTAGAGTGATGGAAAAAGGGCGTTTTCTATGTTTTTGCCTTTTTTTTTTTTTTTTTTTTTTTTTACATTTGAGCTACAACATATTTATATTGTTTTGCTCCATTCTTTATTGCTCCATTCCTTTCCTTTTTCCTAACTAATTCCAGATTTAATTGTTGGATGAAGAAGCTTGCAAATTCCACGTACCAATTGTAAGTTTTGCATATTATCATTAGAATCCACTTTTCAATTATGTAGCCTCGTGCCCAGCCTAACTGCATGTGAGTTCAACGTGCTCTGTACGTTCCAACTTGTAAATTTATCTTTTCTTGTAGACCAAATCCGTCAGGAGGAAATAATAAAAACTCCACTTGTAAAACCTTTCCCTATCAAGACGAACAAAAAAGACTAGATTCCCCAAAACAAACAATGATGCTAAATGATTTGATCAGGTTATTATTGCCAAATTCGGCACGATCTTAATCTTCTGAATATGTAGCATGAGCTGTCGAATCTTCCAATTTTAGTTGCTGTATTTTCTTTAATCTAACATATTGTATACTTTTTTTCTTAATAAAATAGGATTTATCATTCTCGAATCGTATAAAACCACGATAGACATGAATAGTAATACAAATATTGCTTTTGATATTTGAGGAATGCTCAATCAAATCGGATCCATCCTTCTTTTAACCAAAACATCTCCTATTTTGAAGGGAAGTTAGATTCTTCTTGAAGCGAGTTGTTTGGTCAAAAAATTTAACAAATACTTCTTAATTTTATAAATAATTTTATTTTAAAATTTAGAATAATAAAATTAAAAATAAATTTTCGACTTAACCAAAACCGATAAGCGAAGTTTGAGTCACAAGTCAACAGGCGACCACGGACGCCGCCGAACTTCTTCCAGCTTATTACAACTGTGGGGAAAAAAAGGGGTAAAAGAACTCTCCGGGGAGAGGAACGGATCTAAAGGCCGTGGACTTTGGTTCTTAAATCTAATAAACGCCCATCTCGTCTCTCCCGCACGCGTCGTTGGAGCCCTAAGAAGGATTGTTCTCTCTCTTGCAGATCGTTTGAAGGAGATAAGAGGGATTGCTGCGAGGTGGTGATGCTACGGCCATGGCGGATACTCGGAGATCAGCCTTCGTGATTAGGATCTTCTCAGGTAGTTAATTCTTCATTCCCTTTGCTTAGTTTGGGGCAAGCCAGTTGGAAGACCTTACCTGCGTTTACCTCTTAAGATCTGCTGTTCTGTTTGGAGAGACGAATTTTTTTAAGAATGTTTAATTTAAAGAAAAAAACTTCTTTTTGAAGGAAGACCGTTTTGGCTTTTTAATTGATTAGCTATCCTTTTTTTTTGTCGCAAAAAAAAAAAATCAAGTTTTTTGCTCTGGGTTAGGATCTTGATGGTCGACCTTACAGGTCTCTGTGTGTTTTACTTTGTTATAATTGATTAAAAATGAGAGCAATGATGAGAGTGGATGAATCATGAATGGTTTTAATGATCATCTACATGTGTTCTCCCTGATAGAAACTACACCTTAGAGAACATGGAAACATGGTCTGCCATGATGGGGTTAAAGACATGTTTACTCTTTTCAGATTGTGAAATGGCATATTTTCCATTTCAAAAATCCAGTATTGCATATGTTTCTTTTTAATCTATAAACTAAACTCATATTGATGTTCCTATAATATTCTTAATATCTATCAAAATTGAACTTTCTTTCCTCTCCTCTTCTATTTGCTTTCCATTTTATATCCTTTTATTCATCCTTTTTCGTAATCAAATGTCATTCCAAAATATTTAATGAATATACTTCAAAAGGTTTATAAACTTAGATTTTGATGTCGCAAAATATGGGGGAAAAAGGTATATTCGACGGATATTTGCATTTTTTTTCGGTAATGTGTTATTTGTCCTCTCAACTTCAAATTTTTTGACACTAAGTTATCAAAGTAATGGAAAATTTAACACTTGGGCTGACATATATCTATGATTTGTCACATCAGAATACATGTATAAGACTCTGAAAATTAATAGTCCATGCTATACACTTAGCTTTGGTGTTTATTTACTAGACTGTAATGTTAGGTTAGTCTCTTATTTGGGATCCCGAGTCGTCATTTGGATTGAATCTTGGATAGGAAATATGGCAAATGTCAGACTACTTGGATGTAAATTTGATCGGTAGTTCTCTGGATCTATATAGGTTTAATATCTAATACTGCAGCATTGTGTTGGAGGTAGAAAAAAGAAGAATGAGGATCAGAAACAAACACCGGAAATCATCTGCTTTCCATTGCAATGCAGGAAGCAGATGGTCGTATTTAGCTATTTGGAGCTTGACGGGATTCATTCTCATTGTATATTTCTATGCCCATATACACCAAAATGACAAGCAGGACATTCTTGTGCACTTGAATCATCTTGTTGATACTAGAGAAATGGAGAAAGTAGAAAGAGAGGAGTTTCATTTTTCACCTCCAAAAGATCGGCGATCTCCTCGTGCTGTAAAGAGAAAGGGACCGAGAAAACCGAGTACAATAATTCGTGAATTTTTAGATGCATCTTCTCAAGTGCATTCCTTTTTCTTCCCTAGCAAAAAGACTGCAATAAGCCTAATTAAAGAAGGGAATGAAAGCATGCATTTCTATCCGGGTCTACTGTGGCTTGACACAGATGGTAACCCAATTCAAGCTCACGGTGGAGGACTTCTGTATGATGATAATACAGAGACATACTACTGGTACGGAGAGAACAAAGATGGCCGGACATATCATGCTCACCAGAAGTCAGCTGCACGGGTCAGTTTAATTCTTATGCTTTATACTCGTTATGTTGTTAATTTGATTAAAGATTATCCTTTAATGCCAACTTTAGTTTTTGATTGCATAGTGCCAAATACCTGCAGTCATTCTAAATTCATCTCCTTAATCCTCTCTACTTGTTTGTTTAACATATGGAAATCATTTTTTTTTCTTTTTCTTATTTATAAGTGAGAGAATTTTATAAAGATATGGCTAATAATATAGGGGTTCTAAAACATGGTGATATTGCTTGTACCTCCATAGTTTAACGTGATATGATTCTTCATTCTCATTTTTCAACATGTTAAACAAATTTTGAGCCTCTCTCTATTTCTGTATGTAATTTGAAGTCCACAATCATCATATCCATGTCATTATCATCTTGATCACATTTCATGTATTGTTACCATATTCCTCTAACAATCGTGAGAGATGGTGAATTACATATCGTCTTGATCACAAGCTCCTTTGGTCTTTATATTACTTTGTCCTGCAAGATGTTTATGGGTGATGAATTACTCTTTATATTTCATATTCCTGTCCATTTACTTCTATCTATGAGTGTTAAACGTACTTATCTAATTTTTGGATAATCAATTCATTTTTGTAAAATACTTATTCGTTGGATTCTGAAATTTCGTTCTGTTATCCCTTCAGAAAAATGGACTTGCTCAATTATATATTTTCCTCCAGGTTGATATTATTGGAGTCAACTGCTATTCGTCAAAAGACTTGTGGACATGGACCAACGAAGGGATTGTTCTACCAGGAGAGGAAACCAATGTCTCCCATGATCTTCACAAGTTTAATGTCCTTGAGCGCCCTAAAGTTATCTACAATGGTAAAACTGATAAGTATGTCATGTGGATGCACGTCGACGATGTCAATTACACTAAAGCCTCAGTTGGGGTGGCTGTCAGTGACTCTGCTAGAGGACCTTTTACATATCTGTATAGCATGCGACCTCATAGCTGTGACAGTAGGGATATGACCATCTTCAAAGACGACAATGGAGAGGCGTACATCATCTACTCTTCCAACGACAACAGTGAGCTCCATGTTGGTCCCTTAACAGATGACTACCTCAATGTGGCTGGATTCATGAGGCGAATTTTGGTTGGACGACATCGAGAGGCTCCTACCTTGTTCAAGCACCAAGGAATCTACTATATGATCACTTCTGGTTGTTCGGGGTGGGCTCCGAACAAGGCACTAGCACACGCAGCTGAGTCGATCATGGGCCCGTGGGAGACGATGGGAAGTCCTTGTGTTGGAGGGAACAGAGTCCTACGGTCGACAACATTTTTTGCACAGGGCACCTTTGTACTACCTTTGCGAGGTTTGCCTGGTACATTCATTTTTATGGCAGACCGATGGAACCCTTCTGAGCTTAAAGATTCAAGGTACGTATGGTTGCCTCTAACCATCGGAGGATTGGCTGATGAACCCTTAGACTACAATTTTGGGTTTCCTCATTGGCCGAAGGTGTCGATATATTGGCACAGACGATGGCGATTGCCAGAAGGTTGGAGAAATGAGGAAAGATGATTCATCTCCTAATGCTAGTTGTAAGAATTTGATTACTTCATTGCTAATGTGTATATAAATGTTTCTTAAATTGTTAGCACATTTTTTATTTATTTCGATCAGGGAGATTTTAATCTACTTTGTGTCCATGCTACTATAGTTTCTAGCTTCCACGGGTAGACGGAGTTGGTATTTATACGAGTATTTGCTGCAATGCTGCTATACTTTTTGCCCGATTGATTGATTGCTGGATCTTCGGAAGCTTTTGTATCTCAATCTTGCAAATCTTAGAACTTTAAAAGTTTAAATTTATATAATTGTGTTGTTTAAAATTGCTAATAAACTTTATTCCAATAAGCTAATAGCTTACTCATCAATTATGAGCCATATCATTCTTCAATAGACTAATTAATCCCCGAGACTTGATATAGTGGTAAAAGATAGACTTATTTTTTAAGTAATTAGGGTTCAATTTTAACGTAGGACACATCTATACATCGACACATCTACGGTGATTGAATTACTTGTGAAGTTAGGGTGCTACGTCAGGAGTCATTGTACTTTTTGGATTTACTTGATGGATAAAATGTAGAGTCAGAACATCTATTCAAGATTAGTTGATTATAAGATTTGGATATCTTATATATAAAAAAAGTTATAAGCACATCTTGGGGCTCCCAGGAGCGCAAGAAATTCGCCTCCTGTTTGAACCAATGAGACCTTTGGACCATTGTGTTATTGTCACTTGAGCTTCCGAACTTACCTTGATAACTGATAGGAAACTTTTATGATATTAAATCGATTTAGAAAATTAGTCGGATAATAAGACCGAAATATCATTGAACTAATTAATCTTTTACTCAATTATATTATTTTAGCTATACTATTTTAATTGGAAAATTATAATATCATGTAAAGTTTAGGGTTTTAGAGTTTGAATCTTCTGTCCCAATATCTCTCTATCCCCCTGTCCCACTAGCTAAACGACAATCGAAAAAATAAAACCTCTCATTGTTTTGGGCAAAATTTCCTAATTCTTTCCTCCCTCCCAAAACAACTTTGACGTTCTGTGACTTTCCTCCCAGTTCGTATCTCCTCCCTCTGTCAACTTCTCATCCCCTCCCTTCGTCGACTCCAGTTGCTTCTGCTTCACTGACTCCAACTTCGTCTACTCAGGCTCTAGAATCTCAAAGGTGACCTAAAAGGCTGATTTCGCCCAACGATGACACTCCACCGAAAGAAGACCTTTCCATTTACCTGATTGGTTCCGACGATGGTTAACTGCAGCTCCTCCATCTTCGCCATCGTGGTCCTCCACCGTCATCATTCCAGCTCCAGAATCCTGCAGAAGGTGCCCTAAATTCTGATTTCATCACTCCAACTCCCACGACCGTCGCGTCTCCGAGGTCCACCGTTGTCGCAGCTCCGTTGTAACAAGAAACAACAGCATCGACCATACCAAATTTGAAACTGTACAATGTAGGGACTGGGGGCTAAGAGCATTGGTGTTAGTTTCTAGATCGACCAAGAATCCATGAAGACTATATTATGGATACAAGCCGCATGGATGGTTAAAGTGGGTGAGATCTGATACTATACTAAATGAAGACACCAGTGATATACATTTTAGGATGTTGCAAAGAGTGGAGTTAAGGGTAGGAAGTGAACACATTGTTTATCTTGGACATATATAGGAAAATGGAATGTACTGTTCATGGTCTATGTTGGATCGTAAAGTTCGTTAGAGGGGAGTGGGGATGGGATGAATAGCGATCGTTGAAACTTAATCGAGTAAGCAACGGAAATAGAAAAAAATAAGAATAATGCTAACACACCAAATTTTTACTTGTTTCAAAGCCTTCATCGATTCCTACTCCAAGGCCTGTACTCGTTGAGTGCTTTAGTTGGGCAATCTACTAATAATTCGTAAAAAGAGTTACAATATTAGTACAAGAACTATAAAACTAAATTATCGACAACAAGGAAATTAAAACTGAGTAGCAGGTTGTCGGAGGTGCTTCGCAGCGTCTCAGGAGCATCTTTGGAGCAGTGCGCAATAGAGCAATCGTGGTAGAAACTTATGTTTCATGCTCTGGCAGAAGTCTTCTTATATAGGTAGCTCCTGGAGCCTGAATCGATTCCGGGCGCCTGGACTGTGAGGTCGGTTCAGCCAATCAGCGCGCTCCACGTTTGCGGCGAGATAGACTTTTGTTCCGGGCGCCCGGACCACTTTTTCCAGCAAAGCTTTTTCCTGCAAGAAAAAGATTAGTCCGAGACAATAAATATTATACTACCCTGCAAAACAAAAGTTAGCACAATTTTAAAAATAGAGTAGTAATTAGATTCTGTCTCCTCGATATCAGAATCTAGTCAAGTTCTCAACTTAGATTTTCGAAATGGATCTAAGTTGGATCAACACCTACTGTTCCCTCAAACGGGGAACACGTCTTCACCAAGTCACTCCCCTCCAATGACTTACCTTAATTACCATTTTGCCAGACATCCGGTCAGTCCGTCGACCTGTCTGGACTTCGTGCCATCTATCCAGTCAGCATGTTGATCTAGCTGGACTTCCCTGCAATACTGAGTTAGCACAATAGATAAAACAGTAAAGTAAGACAGTATTAACATATTTCAAGATTCGCTGGTCCGGTCGACCGCACATATAACCTAGCGTTACCTCGCTTAGGGTTGCCCAGCTTCACTCACTAGGACTTCCATTGCATGACTTCACTCACCAGGACTTCCACCACCTAGTTCATTCACTAGGACCCGACTTTACTCACCAGGACTTCCACTACCTAGCTTCACTCACTAGGGCCTGACTTCACTCACTAGAACTTCCACCACCTAGCTTCACTCATTAGGGTCTGACTTCACTCACCAGAACTTCCACCACCTAACTTCACTTACTAGAGCCCAGCTTCACTCACCAGGACTTCCACTTTGCCTAACCTCCAGTTAGGAATAGTCACTTAGTAGACTTCTCACCTGCCTATCCTTTGGTTATGACTTACCTTTGCTAGTCATCTAGCCCTGACTAGACTTCTCTCTTCCAAATATCAAGTCATGTTTGGATCAACCCTTAGTCAAATTGACCAAACTTGGGTATATTGTCAAACATCGAAACCCTAGAGGTCGATTCCACCAACGATCTAGATATTAGTGATAGTGAACTTAATTCTTTTGGTTGTATACTTGATGTGTTTGTTAGTTAGTCTGGTTAAGTAGTGCCAGTGTTGTAATGTGATAAAGAAATGTATGTTGGAGCAATCTAAGTACCCTAAGTTTTGATGTTTGGGCAAAAGTTTAAGTTAGATTTATTGTTGTATTTGATATACATTGTGAGTGTGCAGGATACAGGTACAACAAGAAAAGTCCAAGTGTGATCTTGGGAAAGGAGGAAAGTTCAAGGATGAGTCTTGACGGTGTAAGTCCAAGCATGTAGTCTTGGCAACGTAAGTCTAAGTGTGACTTGACAATGGATGAAGTCCCGGAAGCGCGACCTCTTGGCAAAGGAAGACTCGACAACAACGACAAGGCCGATGGAAGCTCCAGAAGGCAAGACGTGAAGGATAGGGAAGACATCCGAGGGGCGCAAGGCTGATGGAGGATGGTAGAAGGCTAGGCCTAGGTTGGTCGGGCGAGGGCGAGTGCTGAGGGAATGTACTCGGGGGTTAAATCCCATGTGTTTATGATTTACTGTAGAAGTACTGTAGCGGCAATGTACAAGTACTGTAGCGGCAATGTAGCAGTATTGTAGCAATTGACTGGTGGTTTCATCAGTCGACTGGTGCAGTCGACCGGGAGTGAACAGAGGGCTGGTATCGAGTCGTTGGGTTGTAACGGTCGAATTTCCGCAGAGGGCAATCGATTGATGGTTTTGGCAGTCGACTGGTAGATGAGATTTTCCAACCTGTGGCCTATATAACTAAGACTTGGGAGCTTGGTTGAGGTTGACGAAATAGAGGTGGTTAACCCCTATTAGTACTCTACCTGTGTCATAGCGTCTCAAGTGTTCTTGTGAGAGTTGTGGTGAGGTTTCTCCACCCACAAGGAGTTACGTGAGCTAGCCGGAGTTTGCCGGGGAGTCATCCATCGACAGATCAGGATCGTCCACCTTACGGACAATCGTGGAGTAGGAGCCCTAATCTCCGAACCACGTTAAATGATCGTGTAGCTTGGTTTGCATTTCTTGTCTTGTATTTAGATTAGTTTTCTACGTGTTTGTTTGTATTTCCGCTGCGTAACTAACAAGTGTAGGAAGAAGCGATCGATTTGGGCGAGACGCTATTCACCCCCCATAGCGGACGTCAAGGTCCCAACAAGTGACATCAGAGCTAGGTGAGCTCTTGTTGGACTAATCGCCAAGAGAGCGACTAGAGGAAGAAGATGGAGTCGGAGGAACCTCTCGGATGAGACATCCGAATCCCACCTCCATACGAGCGCGAGAACTTCAACTATTGGAGGAAGCACATGGAGATGTGGTTCCAAATGAATTAGAATCAATGGATTGCGTTGAAGGAACCATTTAAAGCTCCAACGGACAAGAAGGGAAAGTGTCTCCGACCTTGATATTGGACTGAGAAGCCAAGGGAGCAATCGGAGACGGACAGAGGTAACTAGAATTTTAATTAATTTATTACCCCTTAATGCGATATTAAATGTAGGTGAATACGAGAATGCAAGTAACCTTTGGAAAAAGGTAATTGCGCTTCATGAGAGTCCTACACAAATCCAAGAAGAGAAGGAGCCCAAGGAGAATGACTCATTGGTCCAAGAGGAGAAGGACCAATAGGATGTTGACACGTGTTCAACATTTGAGGAGGAGAAGGAAGATGAGAAGGTATCATCCACATCATCAAGGGAGGAAGAAGTGGAACCACCCACATCTTCAAGTGAAGAGGAAGAAGAGCAATCCAAGGAAGAGGAGATCTTGAAAGCTCAACCCTCCATCTCAACTACCAAGAAGAGCACAAAGGACCACATCAAATGTTTTGAGTGTGATAAGATTGGGCACTACAAGAGTAGGTGTCCTTCGCTCAAGAAGGTAAATGAGGTAAACCCTAAACTCACTAAAGTTAATTTAGAAAGTAATGTGAGTTGTAGGAAGAAGAAGGAGAAGAAGCACATTAGGTGCTTTAGATGTGATGTGTGGGGTCACTACCACACAAAGTGCCTAAGAAGAGGAGAGCTCAAGAAATTGACGCACTTGAAGAAATGGGAAAAGAAGAGGAGCACAAGTCAAGGGGGGGGGGGGGGGGGGTTCAAAGGTAAAAGAGAAGGTAATCCCTATTTTGAAGTTTAATCCAAGTTCAAATTCCTTTATGCTTGTTAGGAATATTGAAAATTATGTACCTATGCATAATTATATATTTAGGTATAATGATAGGAATATGGTTAACATGGTAGATAACCCTAAGAAATCATATATTAAGGGTAGACCTAATAAGACCCAAACCACTTTGCCTAAGGGAAGGAAAGTGAGTGAAAATCTAAGCATTAATCCCAAGAAAGGGAGACATATGCCTAGGAAGGTGGGTAGGTCTAGGGATGTCCAAAGTGGATATGTTGACTCTAGGATTAGAACCATAGAATTAGAAAATCAAGCCTTGAAGGTAAGGCTTGAAGAAATAGAGAAAGTCCTAGATAGGTTCATTATTGGACCTAGAGGACTTGACATGTGTTTGGGTGATCAAAACCTCAAAAATGTTAAATTAGGTCCCTCTCATGTCAAGAGGAGGTCAAGTGCTAGGGTGACACATGAAAATGACAAGGGAGGAGTGACAAAGGGCAAGGGAAAATCATCCAAGGTCTGTGATAAAAATATGCAAGGGTTGCATATGATTATGGAAAGGATGAGGTGCTCAAGGTTAAGAAGAGGAAGTCTACTAAGGTACACCATGTGGGTATAGCCATGGTAGATAAGTCACCTAAGGAGGTGATTAAGGGTAAGAGTCCTAAGGTTAGGAAGAGCCTTTGGGACCCATGGTAGATGAGTTATCAAATGTGCCAAGTGGTTAGGAGACGGACTTGAGTCTCTAACCTAGTGGGTTGGCACAATTAGGATGGTATCATGCATGAAAATATGGCATTGGGGTCATATTACATGAAAATTAGTTTTTGATGTATAGATGCCATATAAACCAATGCTAGGGATGTATTATGGTTTAGTATGGGCAGATACATCATGAGGAAGCCAAAATTAGGACTTTAGGTTAAGATTCAATTGAACTATTTAGATAGTTTTGAATTTTATGTCATTCTTGGTATCTGTGATAAATATATTTATATATATATTTTTCCCAAGTAGACATGGATAAAATATACCTCTCCACAAAATTTGGAATTTTTTTGGAGGTTTGTAGAATTTTTTGTGCATTTATGAAAGTGGATCAAAAAAGTTAATTTTTGCCAACATAGAGTATCAGTCGACTATTACAGTTACCATTCGACTGGTAATAGTAATTTTGAGCACATAAGACATCTGTAAGCTCATTTTGACGAAGGCAGTCGACTGGGGTGTATACCAGTCGACTGGTAACACTGTTCATGAGCACAGAATGTCTCTGTAAGCTCATTTTGACGATGACAGTCGACTGAGACTTATAGCAGTCGACTGATACGGTCTAAAAGTATTTTTTTTGCATTAGAAAATGACCAAAAGAGTGGTGAACATGTGTGTAATCTTATGGGGATAAATATATGATGTTTATGGTCATTAGAGGTCAAAGAGTCCAATAATTGGGATATTGTTGGAGCTTTTTTTGATGTATGGCAAAGGGGGAGAAATTTAGATTTAAGTGAGAAACCTATATACCTTTGCAAGAAATCCTAGCTCAAAGGGGGAGCTTAGGTGAAGGGGGAGTGATTGCTCATTTATTAGCAAAGGGGGAGAAGTTTACCTTTACAAGAAATCCTAGCTCAAGGGGGAGCTTAGGTGAAGGGGGAGTCTAGGATTAGGTTCCATGATTTATGTATGTGTAAATTGCATATTTATTTGCATTATTATTGCTATATTATTTCCCTAACTTAAACGGGTTGCCAAACATCAAAAAGGGGGAGATTGTTGGAGCAATCTAGGTATCCTAAGTTTTGATGTTTGGGCAAATGTTTAAGTTATGTTTATTGTTGTATTTGATATGCATTGTAAGTGTGCAGGATACAGGTGTAGGACCATTGCGGACGGCAAGAAGAGGGGGTTGGATAGCCTGCAAAAATAAGACAACCCTTTCTCGAACTCTCAACAGTACACTTGTATAAAATTAAAGCAGTAAATAAAAGCAGAAAGAAAGAGGCAGAAGGTTTTTACTTGGTTACAACCAAGGAGGTTGTTAATCCAAGAAATGTAGCACTAGTATCTCCTTCAGGCGGAGAAGCCTCTTACAGCAGTGAAAGCGTAAAATAGAGAAGCTAATCTAGAACAGTAGCGTACAAGTGTTGGAAATGGAATGCACTGAGTTGATGAAAAGCTTCTGGACCAAGGCTATATTTATAGCCTTGGTCGGGGCGCCTGGAAGGGGTTCCGGGTACCCTGGGGGATAAAACTTTAACCCCAACGTTCAGATCGCGTTCGACGCGATCTGGTCAACAAACCAGGTCTAGGCGCCCGGAAGGGTTCCGGGCGACCCGGGTTGCTCCGGCGCCCCAGACTGTTCCGGGCGCCCCGGAGCCTAAAGTCAACTGATGTTGACTTTTTCATCCAGGGACCACTGCTCCGGTTCAATTTGCCTCGGTCCGGGTCTTCTACTCCGGATCCGTTCGCTTGGGTGATCTCTGCCATCCGGAAAAAGGCTCACCCGAACCCAACTTCCGGTTTCTTGAGCGGGCTTCCTTCCGGCTTCTCGTCTCTCGGAATCGCCGCGTGTTCCCTTCCGGCTTCCGTTATGGAGGAAGGCACTCAGAGCCAACGCGCAAGCTTGTTTGCATCACTTACAAACCAGTAATGGAGACCATGTGATTTACTTAAAAATCCCTCTCCCACTTAGTTATTTATAAATGAGAAATTTTAACTATGCTAGCCTACTTAACTTGTAAACTAACATTCACACATAGCACAATATAAAAGCAATAAATAGAAAATCTAATTTTCAACTATTATGGCTTTTATCTCTATTTGTTCTCCGTGTGTTGTCATCCCAAGCTGCTGTCATATTTGGCCACCGCTACCGGGTCTAGCTGTCGCATCCATCTTGCCCCTAGTTCCGCTGCGCCTCTGGTCTTTAGAAGGTTCCACGCTTTGCAAGATTTGATCCGCGACATAAATAGAATTTTACATTTTTGATCCTATATTCCATAAAAGGAATGTACATGTATCTAGATCAAAAATAAAATCCTAATAAAACTAAATACAGCTCCTGCTGTATTTTAATACAATCATGCACACACATATAAATGCCCTTGACATGTCCAAGGGTCCAATCACACACATAATAACTAAAAGCCATAATAGTTGAATCCTGCATACACAAAGTTAGCACATCCTACTATTAACCTGCCTAAATTATGTATGACATGTGCATAATTAAACTAAATACCAAATACACAGAGGCAAAACCCTAGCTCTGATACCAATTGTTGGTTGCTACTCGGAAAACCTAGAGGTTCCACTGTACAAAAATTTTGTACAAAGGTCTGAACCTTTTCCTAGCTACCATGTGTTCTTTTAAATTAAATTTTGGATCGCCTGCGGAACTTTACACGTTTGATCCAAAACTTAATCTATTCGTTCTTTTAGGTTTTGACTTGGGTCTCCTGCGGAACTTAACACTTTCGACCCAAATCACCTTAAGTTATTAATTCCATTAAATATTAATTTCCATAATTGGTTCCCAGTACTGACGTGGCGAGGCACACGACCTTCTTGGATATGGGAGCAACCACCACCGACTAGACAAAATCTTTTATAGAAAGCTAATATTTAATTTCCTAAAATAACTTTAGGTTAACCGAAAAGAACAATCAAATCACAAGGAAAAGAAAAAATAAAAGAACACAACATCGAAAAACATGTTCGAAATTCTAGAATCGTAAGCCTCTTGTATTTGGTATTATTTCCATAAATAACTAGTATGATGCGGAAAGAAAAATTACTAGTTATACCTTGTAGAAAAACCTCTTGATCTTCTACCGTATTCCTCTTCTAACCTCGGACGTTGTGTGGGCAACGATCTTCCGAGATGAGAAACCACCAAACACCTTCTTCTTCACCTAGCTAGGTTCGGCCAATCACAAAGAAGCTTCACCGAGGACGAAGAACAAAACACCAACCAAGCTCCAAGGGATACAAGCTTTCTCTCCTTCTTCTTCTTCTTCTCCAAGTAGTATCCGGCCACCACAAGAACTCCAAGCAAGAGATAAGTTTTGGCCACCACAAAAGAGGAAGAAAGGAAGAGGATGGCCGGCCACAATAATTTTCTTCAAGGATGAATAATTTCGGCCACCACCGATAGGGACCGAGAGGAGGAATTGGTTTTGATCTCCCGATAAAATTAAGCATCCCGTGTTCGCCCCGAACACACAACTTAATTTTATCAATAATAATTCATTCCACTAGAGAACTATTATTGAACTACCGCACCAATCCCAAATTACATTTTTGGGCTCCTTCTTATTATGAGTGTGTTAGTCTCCCTGTGTCTAAGATATCGAATGTCCACTAATTAAGTGAGTTACTGACAACTCATTTAATTAATATCTTAGTTCAAGAGTAGTACCACTCAACTTTATTATCATGTCGGACTAAGTCCACCTGCAGGGTTTAACATGACAATCCTTTGAGCTCCTCTTGAGGACATTATCAACCTAGTATCTCTAGGACACAGTTTCCTTTTATAATCAACAACACACACTATAAGTGATACCATTTCCCAACTTATCGGGCTTATTGATTTATCGAACTAAATCTCACCCATTGATAAATTAAAGAAATAAATATCAAATATATGTGCTTGTTATTATATTAGGATTAAGAGCACACACTTCCATAATAACCGAGATCTTTGTTTCTTTATAAAGTTAGTATAAAAGAAACGACCTCAAATGGTCCTACTCAATACACTCTGAATGTACTAGTGTAATTATACAGTCAAGATAAATTGATACCTAATTACACTACGACCTTCCAATGGTTTGTTCCTTTCCATTATGGTCGTGAGCTACTGTTTATAATTTATAAGGTACTGATAACGTGATCCTCTGTGTGTGACACCACACACCATGTTATCTACAATATAAATTAATTGAACAACTACATTTATCATAAATGTAGACATTTGACCAATGTGATTCTTATTTCTAGATAAATGTTTATACCAAAAGCTAGGCTTTTAGTATACACTCTAACAATCTCCCACTTATACTAAAAGACTAAGCTGCTATATCTGCTGCCATACATCTGATTCCTAACCCTTCAACATGTCCATCAAAAGCTCTTGCCTTAAGGACCTTAGTGAAAGGATCTATAGGTCATCACCTGATGCAATCTAGGCAGCAACAACTTCTCCTCGTTTATACGATTTCTCGTATTGGGTGGTACTTGCGCTCCATTGTGTTTACTTGCCTTATAGACTTATGGTTTCTTCGAGTTTGCTACTGCACCAACATTATTACAATAAATTGTAATAATCTTTGGACAAACCAGAAATCATATCTAAGTCTATCTTGAGGTTATTGAGTCATTCAACTTTTATGGCTACCTCAGAGGCTTGCCATATACTAAGCTTCTATGGTGGAGTCCAGAAAAACACCTATGCTTATCACTTTTCCATAGTTATGACTTTACCTTCTAAAATAAACACAAAACCCCGAGGTTGACTTATTATTATCCCTTTTCGATTGGAAGCCAAAATCCATGCAACCCACTAGGACTAAATTAACTGCCTTGTAAGCTAGCATATAATCTCTAGTGCCTCTAAGGTACTTCAATATATGCTTTACTGCATTCCACTGTCCTTGTCCAGGGTTACTTTGATATCTGCCAACTATGCCCTTGACAAAACAGATTTCTTATCTCGTGCATAGCATTCATTAGGCTTCCGACAGCCGAAGCATAAAGAACTGCCTTTATTTCCTTTATCTCCTTTGATGTCTACAGAGACATATCTTTAGATAAAGTTACTCCATCCTGAAAAGGTAAGAAACCTTTCTTGGAGTTTTGCATGCTTTAAAACGAGCAAGGATTTTTCCGATGTATGAAACTTGGGATAAGTAAAATATTCTTTTCTTGCGATCCCTTATTACTTTGATCTCAAGAATATATTCATTCTCCCAAGTCCTTTATATCGAATTGTTTGGACAACCATACCCTTACTTCTGACAACATTTTGATATTGTTTCCAACTACCAAAAATGTTATCTACGTATAGTACAAGAAATACCACCACGCTTCCATCACACCTTTTGTATACACAAGACTTATCCGGTTACTAAATAAATCCATAGGTCTGAATTACTTTGATAAACCGGATGTTCCAAGACCTTGAAGCTTTGCCTCAGTCCATAGACTGATTGAGCTTTACACAAGATGCTCTTAGCCCTTTGCAATGAACCCTTCTGGTTGCTTTATATGGATGCTTTTTTCAAGACTTCCATTAAGGAATGCTATCTTGACATCCACTTGCCAAATAGATAAAAGAATCCGGATAGACTTAAGCATGGCTACCAGTGAAAAAGTTTCCTTTTTCATCAAGCCTTGCTTTGAAGGTTTCTACCTCCCTGTCTATCCCTCTTTTCCTATTATAGACCTTTTACACCCAAAGGCTTTTACACCACTTGGTGGTTCTACAAGCTTCCAGATTTTATTAGAATACATATATTCTAATTCTATTATTCATTACTCTTTGCCAAGATGCTGCATATTTATCTTGGAGTGCTTCGTCATATGTCCGGAGATCAGGTTCATGTCCTTCAGGGATTGAGTTCAAAAACTCTCCCAAAACATGAATCTTTTAAGGTTGCTTAACAACCCTCCCACTACGACAAGGCATTTTCTGTAATTGTGTATCATTTGTGATACGTGTTGCAGTTTCTTGTGGTATCTCATCTTGTACAGTTGGTACTAGATTAGACATGTCTTTTATTATTTCCTTAAGAACAAATTTACTTATGAGCACGTGGTTCATTATATAGTCCTTTTAAAATCAGTCATTGATGCTAACAATGACCTTCTGATTTTTAAGACTATAAACCTACTTTTGTTTATCTAGGATAACTTACAAACAAGTGAACTCCTATCCAACTTATCATTATCTCTCTTTAACATATGTGCTGGATTACCTGAATCCGAATAGGCTTTAAAATAGGCTTACGCCTATTCAGCAATTCTATATGAGTAGAGAGTTCTAACTTGGAAGGTACTATGTTCACTTTCGTTTTCAGAGTTTTATCCTTAAAACAAACTTGGTAATTCTCTGAATAACTCATCATCTATCTAATTATTCCATAAGAGTCATTTACCTTCTTTCTACTACACCATTCTGTTGGGGTGTACCAGATGCAGTTAGTTGAGATTGAATCCCAACTTCTGATAAGTGACTCCTAAATTCTCCCAAAAGATACTTGCCACTATGATCTCACCATAGTGTCTTTTTACTTTGTTGTTTCTCCACATTAGCCTAGTATTCTTTGAACTAATCAAAGTACTTAGTCTTGTGGTACATTAAGTAAATTTATTTGTATCTTGAATAGTTGTCTATAAAATAGATGAAATATTCAATACTACCTCTTGTCTGGATAGTCATAGGATCACACAAATCAGAATGAACCAATTTCAACATATCTTTGACTCCATACCCCTTAGACTTAAAAGCTTCTTGGTTATTTTTCCTTCCAAGTAAGATTCGCAGGTTGGAAAGATTTCCACTACTAATGAACCCAAAAGTTCATCAGCTACCGATGAATCCTACTCAAGTTAATATAACCTAGCTTTAGATGCCAAAGATATAATTGGTTCATTTTCGAAGGTTACTTCCTCTTAAAATTAGAAGATGTGTTACTTATTTCCATTTGTTGCATCGTGGGAGTTATTGGATTATAAATTGTCAACCATTATACCAGAATAGATAACTTCTCTATTTTTCTTGATAACAACTTTGTTATCAAATAGACACAATATCTATAATTAGTTTAGAAACTGAAATCAGGTTCTTTCTAAACTTGGTACGTAAAAACAATTACTTAAAATCCATTATTTTATTCTTATCAAAGGATAAACATCTCCCACTGCAACAGCTACCACTTCAGTAGTGCCCATGTGGACGGTGATTTACCTTTCATTTAGTTGTCGGGTTTCCTGGAACCCTGCAATGAATTGCAGACATGATTAATGACATCTTGTATCTACACTCCAGGTTCTGGTAGATAACACCACTATACATGTTTCAACTAATGAATTAAATACACCTAAATTGTTCTTAGTTCTAAGAAGACAGTCTACCTTAATGTCCAAGTCCTATTTCTAATCATTACAATTGGGACTACTAAGTTTTTTTCTATAGTATGACTACTAGGGATTGACAAATATCCTAAGAATCACAAAAATATTTGGTCAAGATCAACTCCTTAAAAATCCCCATGAATTTTGTATGCCACGTTAGTGTGGACGTATACAAAATCAAAGAGGAGATTTCATCCATTAATTTTATTATCTCGTCAACTTTACTTTATGACGAATAAAATTAATAGTTGATCTGTCTTTGATCAAATATTTGGTCAAAAACTTTTGAATTTAAAAAAAAAATATTGATTCCTCAAACAATATTATTTAAATTCACCAACACCTCAAACACCGTGAATTTTGCATGCCACGTTAGTGTGGACGTATACAAATTCATCATTTGTAAAAGGAGGGTTTTAACCCATTAATTTTATTATCTTGTCAACCTAACTTTTTGACAAATAAAATTAATAGTTGGTATCATTTGGTCACACAAATAATAGCAGTGACTCCGATGGGGAGAATACTATTAAATGTGTCTAAGTGTATACCATTACTTGACACTAAGTTCATTAATAAGATTATGCCCCTTCTGTTGGGGAAGATCACACGCTCTTAATTAACTTCCTATAGTCATCCAAAAATGGAAGTCTGTTATAGTGATCCACAAACAAGCTCATCCGTTATGGAGGAAGGCACTCAGAGCCAACGCGCAAGCTTGTTTGCATCACTTACAAACCAGTAATGGAGACCATGTGATTTACTTAAAAATCCCTCTCCCACTTAGTTATTTATAAATGAGGAATTTTGACTATGCTAGCCTACTAAATATGTAAACCAACATGCACACACAGCACAATATAAAAGCAATAAATAGAAAATCTAATTTTCAACTATTATGGCTTTTATCTCTAGTTGTCCTCTGTGTGTTGTCATCCCAAGCTGCTGCTATATTTGGCCACCGCCACCGGGTCTAGCTGTCGCATCTATCTTGCTCCTAGTTCCGCTGCGCCTCTGGTCCTCAGAAGGTTCCACGCTTTGCAAGATTCGATCCGCGACATAAATAGAATTTTACATTTTTGATCCTATATTCCATAAAAGGAATGTACATGTATCTAGATCAAAAATAAAATCCTAATAAAACTAAATACAGCTCCTGCTGTATTTTATAATACAATCATGCACACACAATAAAATGCCCTTGACATGTCCAAGGGTCCAATCACACACATAATAACTATAAGCCATAATAGTTGGATCCTGCATCCACAAAGTTAGCACATCCTACTATTATCCTGCCTAAATTATGTATGACATGTGCATAATTAAACTAATACCAAATACACAGAGGCAAAACCCTAGCTCTGATACCAATTGTTGGTTGCTACTCGGAAAACCTAGAGGTTCCACTGTACAAAAATTTTGTACAAAGGTCTGAACCTTTTCCTAGCTACCATGTGTTCTTTTAAATTAAATTTTGGATCGCCCGTGGAACTTTACACGTTTGATCCAAAACTTAATCTATTCGTTCTTTTAGGTTTTGACTTGGGTCTCCTGCGGAACTTAACACGTTCGACCCAAATCACCTTAAGTTATTAATTCCATTAAATATTAATTTCCATAATTGGTTCCCAGTACTGACGTGGCGAGGCACACGACCTTCTTGGATATGGGAGCAACCACCACCGACTAGACAAAACCTTTTATAGAAAGCTAATATTTAATTTCCTAAAATAACTTTAGGTTAACCGAAAAGAACAATCAAATCACAAGGAAAAGAAAAAACAAAAGAACACAACATCGAAAAACATGTTCGAAATTCTAGAATCGTAAGCCTCTTGTATTTGGTATTATTTCCATAAATAACTAGTATGATGCGGAAAGAAAAATTACTAGTTATACCTTGTAGAAAAACCTCTTGATCTTCTACCGTATTCCTTTTCTAACCTCGGACGTTGTGTGGGCAACGATCTTCCGAGATGAGAAACCACCAAACACCTTCTTCTTCACCTAGCTAGGTTCGGCCAATCACAAAGAAGCTTCACCAAGGACGAAGAACAAAACACCAACCAAGCTCCAAGGGATACAAGCTTTCTCTCCTTCTTCTTCTTCTTCTCCAAGTAGTATCCGGCCACCACAAGAACTCCAAGCAAGAGATAAGTTTTGGCCACCACAAAAGAGGAAGAAAGGAAGAGGATGGCCGGCCACAATAATTTTCTTCAAGGATGAATAATTTCGGCCACCACCAATGCTCCAAGGGATGCTAGAGATGAGACTTGCTTTCTCTCCTTCTTCTCCTTCCTTGATCCGGCCACAAACAAAAGCTCCACCAAGAAGATAGGTTTCGGCCAACAAGAGGAGAAGAGAGAAAGGGAATGGCCGACCACCACACCAAGAAAAAGAGGGAGAAAAATAATAAAGGTTATTCACCATGAAGGCACCCCTACCCCTTCTTTTATATTCCTTGGCTTTGGCAAATAAGGAAATTTATTTATAATAAAATTTCCTTAACTTTCCTTGACAACAATTAATTAATAAAAAATTAAATAAATTTTCCTAATTAATTGTATGTGGCCGGCCACCTCATGTAGAGCAAATAGGATAATTTTAATCAATAATTAAAACTTCCTTTTTTGTCTTTGGAAATTTTAAAAAAATAAAATTTCTTTTTAAAATCCCTTCATGGTTGATAAAAAGAAATTTCTATAATTTTAATTTTCAACATGTGAATAATTTTTCAGAGAGAAAAATAAAATATCTTTCCAATCTACAAATAAGGAAAGAGATCTAATCTCTTTCTTTTAATCTTTTTGTAGATCTTTTAAAGAGAGATATTTTAATTTTAATTCTCTGTAATAAATTATATCTTCCACATAATAAAAATTAAAATTAAAATTCTTTTTAATTTAATGGGGGGGGGGGGCCGGCCACCTAAGCTTGGGTTCAAGCTAGGGCCGGCCACCCATGAGCCAAGGCTTGGCCGGCCATAGCTTGAACCACAAGCTAGCTTGGCCGGCCCCTTTCTCATGGGTATGAAGGTGGGTATAGTACTCTATAAATAAGAGGCTACGATAGGGACCGAGAGGAGGAATTGGTTTTGGTCTCCCGATAAAATTAAGCATCCCGTGTTCACCCCGAACACACAACTTAATTTTATCAATAATAATTCATTCCACTAGAGAACTATTATTGAACTACCGCACCAATCCCAAATTACATTTTTGGGCTCCTTCTTATTATGAGTGTGTTAGTCTCCCTGTGTTTAAGATATCGAATGTCCACTAATTAAGTGAGTTACTGACAACTCATTTAATTAATATCTTAGTCCAAGAGTAGTACCACTCAACCTTATTATCATGTCAGACTAAGTCCACCTGCAGGGTTTAACATGACAATCCTTTTGAGCTCCTCTTGAGGACATTATCAACCTAGTATCTCTAGGACACAGTTTCCTTTTATAATCAACAACACACACTATAAGTGATACCATTTTCCAACTTATCGGGCTTATTGATTTATCGAACTAAATCTCACCCATTGATAAATTAAAGAAATAAATATCAAATATATGTGCTTGTTATTATATTAGGATTAAGAGCACACACTTCCATAATAACCGAGATCTTTGTTTCTTTATAAAGTCAGTATAAAAGAAACGACCTCAAATGGTCCTACTCAATACACTCTGAATGTACTAGTGTAATTATACAGTCAAGATAAATTGATACCTAATTACACTACGACCTTCCAATGGTTTGTTCCTTTCCATTATGGTCGTGAGCTACTGTTTATAATTTATAAGGTACTGATAACGTGATCCTCTGTGTGTGACACCACACACCATGTTATCTACAATATAAATTAATTGAACAACTACATTTATCATAAATGTAGACATTTGACCAATGTGATTCTTATTTCTAGATAAATGTTTATACCAAAAGCTAGGCTTTTAGTATACACTCTAACAGTTCCCTTCTCGTCCGTCGGCGTACTCATCTGCAGTCTTCATCCCTCAGACGCACCGCGTGTCATCCTTCTCGCTAGCTGCGTCTCTTGCTCCCTGAGCAATCTTCCGCTCTGGCTTTCGTCCCTCGGAACCACCGCGCGCTTCCTTCTCGTCCGCCGGTGTACTCTTCCGCAGCGCCTCGTCCCTCGGACACACCACGTGCCATCTTTCTCGCTGGCTGCGTCTTCCTCTTGACTACCTGTGCTCCTAAGCTCCCCGCACACTTAGACACTAGGTTAGAAACAAACAGGACCTAACTTAACTTGTTGATCACACCAAAACAATCTTGGGGTTCCAACAATCTCCCCCTTTTTGGTGTGATCAATCCAAGTTAAGATAGGGTTAAAATAGACATTAAATAAAATTAAGTAAATTAACTTAATTTGCAATTTAAGTGCAAAAAGATAGACAAAAAAATTAAATCTATCTACCTCCCCCTAGACTTATACTTTCCCTTCTCCCCCTTTGATTACAAAAAAATGAGGTTCTAAAAAAAACAATCTAAGGGTTAAACATTTAGAAAAGATATTTCTAAAAAAAGTTCTAAGTTTTTAAAAAATTTAGAAAATTTTTATAAGTAATTTAAGTTGAGATTTCTAGTTTCAGAAAAAAGTTTTTAACTTTTAGGAGAAAATGATTTTTGAGATTTTTTTTAGGTACAAAAAAATCCTAAGTAACAAATTTTTGAAATTAAAAAATTCTAACTTAAATCTTTGAGAATTTTTAAGCACATTTTTAAAAAAGGCTTAGGCAAATAAAATTTATAAGTAAGTAAATTTCTAAATTGAAATAAAATATTTTGAATAACCTTTTTAAATCACTAATTAATTCTTGTATTAATGCTTCATTAGTTAGTTAATTAAACATTCATTTCAATATTTTGGCTTCCAGGTCGTGGCGAGGCACTAGGCCTTCTTGGTTATTGGAGCAACAACTACTTCCTTGACAAAGCCTCATAAAGAAATTCTTTGTTTAATTTTCTCACTTAAAGCGCTAATTTTAATTTCAAAATTAGTTTAAGCATGATTTAGGAACCCAATATAGGTTCCAACCCACTAGATTAATTAAAAATTTTTTAGGGACATATTTTCTTGAAATGTTCCTAATTTGTCCAGGGTGATATTTAAAGTACCAATTTAAATTATTAGATCTTCTAAAATTGGTTTTAGATGGACATGTATGGTTTTTTAAGTTTTCTACTTGAATTTTCAAATTTTGAACTTCTAACTTCAAATTTTCATTTTCTAGTTTTGATTTGTCTAACATTTCTAACGGGCAAGATTCAGCTAATATTCCTTTTAAATTTTTAATTTATTTTTCTAACTTGCAGTAGTCTTTAGTTAGTAATTTAATAAATTTAAAAAGTTTGTCGGGAGGAACTGAACGTACCTGACTTACCTTGATTTCGTTGTCCGTGTCTCCCCCTGAACTGCTGCTTTCTTCTGACGAAGCTCCCCCTTCATCGATGCTTTCGATGCTCATCTCGGAGGAACTTGAATCGCAGTCGTCGTCTTGATGACTCGCCATCAGTGCGAGTCTGGAGAATGCTTCGACTTCGAATTCGGACGATGCATCGTCCCACGTCGCTTTTAGGGCCTTCCGCTTTTGAACAGGCTTTTTTACCTTTATCTTTATCCTTGTTCTTTAGCTTGGGGCAGTTGTCCTTGACGTGCCCTTCTTCGTCGCAATGGTAGCAGCGGATCATTCTTTTCTTTCTACCCTGTGGATAGTTAATTTTTCTAGAATTGTATAACTTCTTAAATCGTCTTACCATCATTACCATTTCCTCGTCGTCGAGAGAAGATTCTGACTCAGGTTTGTCTCTCAAAGCTTTGAGAGCGACGTTATTCTTGGGCTCCTTCATTCCTGCACATCTTGACTCATGCACTTCAAATGTTGAAAAGAATTCGTCTAATGAAATTTTTTCTAGATCTTTCGAAATGTAAAAGGCATCTACTAGTGATGCCCATTTTGAGTTTCTAGGAAAGGAATTTAAAGTGTACCTGAGCGAATCTCGGTTACTTACCTCTTCTCCGAGATTCGAAAGTCCGGTGATGAGCTCCTGTATCCTCGAGTGTAGATGTGCAATTGTTTCACCTTCTTCAAGACAGAGGTTGATGAGCTGGTTGCGAAGTAAGTCCCGTCTCGCAAGCTTGGCTTCGGATGTTCCTTCGTGTAGTTCAAGGAACTTCTCCCAAAACTCCTTTGCCGAGTTGTAGGTGCCGACACGGTTGACTTCTTATGGCCGGCTAGAAGGGGGGTTGGATAGCCTGCAAAAATAAGACAACCCTTTCTTACTCTCAACAGTACACTTGTATAAAATTAAAGCAGTAAATAAAAGCAGAAAGAAAGAGGCAGAAGGTTTTTACTTGGTTACAACCAAGGAGGTTGTCAATCCAAGGAATGTAGCACTAGTATCTCCTTCAGGCGGAGAAGTCTCTTACAACAGTGAAAGCGTAAAATAGAGAAGCTAATCTAGAACAGTAGCGTACAAGTGTTGAAAATGGAATGCACTGAGTTGATGAAAAGCTTCTGGACCAAGGCTATATTTATAGCCTTGGTCGGGGCGCCTGGAAGGGGTTCCGGGCGCCCTGGGGGGATAAAACTTTATCCCCAACGTTCAGATCACGTTTGACGCGATCTGGTCAACAAACCAGGTACGGACGCCCGAAAGGGTTCCGGGCGCCCTGGAGCCTAAAGTCAACCGATGTTGACTTTTTCATTCGTGGACCACTGCTCCTGTTTAGTTCGCCTCGGTCCGGGTCTTCTACTCCGGATCCGTTCACTTGGGTGATCTCTGCCATCCAGAAAAGGGCTCACCCGAACCCAACTTCCGGTCTTCTCGAGCGGGCTTCCCTCCGGCTTCTTGTCCCTCGGAATCGCTGCATGTTCCCTTCTCGTCCGCCGGTGTACTCATCCGCAGTCTTCGTCCCTCAGACGCACCGCGTGCCGTCCTTCTCGCTAGCTGCGTCTCTTGCTCCCCGAACAATCTTCCGCTCCGGCTTTCGTCCCTCAGAACCACCGCACGCTTCCTTCTCGTCTACCGGTGTACTCTTCCGCAGCGCCTCGTCCCTCGGATGCACCACGTGCCGTCTTTCTCGCTGGCTGCATCTTCCGCTCGACTATCTGTGCTCATAAGCTCCTGCACACTTAGACACTAGGTTAGAAACAAACATGACCTAACTTAACTTGTTGATCACACCAAAACAACCTTGGGGTTCCAACAATCTCCCCCTTTTTAGTGTGATCAACCCAAGTTAAGCTAGGGTTAAAATAGACATTGAATAAAATTAAGTAAATTAACTTAATTTGCAATTTAAGTGCAAAAAGATAGACAAAAAAATTAAATCTATCTACCTCCCCCTAGACTTATACTTTTCCTTCTCCCCCTTTGATCACAAAAAAATGAGGTTCCAAGAAAAACAATCTAAGGGTTAAACACTTAGAAAAGATATTTCTAAAAAAAGTTCTAAGTTTTTAAAAAATTTAGAAAAATTTTCTAAGTAATTTAAGCTGAGATTTCTAGTTTCAAAAAAAAGTTTTTAACTTTTAGGAGAAAATGATTTTTGAGAATTCTTTTTTAGGTACAAAAAAAAATCCGAAGTAACAAATTTTTGAAATTAAAAAATTCTAACTTAAATCTTTGAGAATTTTTAAGCACATTTTTAAAAAAGGCTTAGGCAAACAAAATTTCTAAGTAAGTAAATTTCTAAATTGAAATAAAATGTTTTGAATAACCTTTTTAAAGCACTAATTAATTCTTTTATTAATGCTTCATTAGTTAGTTAATTAAACATTTATTTCAATATTTTGGCTTCCAGGTCGTGGTGAGGCACTAGACCTTCTTGGTTATTGGAGCAACAACAACTTCCTTGACAAAGCCTCATAAAGAAATTCTTTGTTTAATTTTCTCACTTAAAGCGCTAATTTTAATTTTAAAATTAGTTTAAGCATGATTTAGGAACCCAATATAGGTTCCAACACACAGTAAATCCTAAACACATAGGATTTTGCCCTAAGTACAATCACTTAGCACTCATCCTCGCCCAACCAACCTAGACCTAGCCTTCTAGCATCCTCCATCAGCCTCGCGTCCCTCGGATGTCTCCCCATCCTTCACGTCTTGCCTTCTGGAGCTTACTTCGGCCTTGTCCATATTTTCGGGTCTTGCTTTGCCAAGAGGCTCCTCACCTACGGGACTTCATCCATTGTCAAGTCACACTTGGACTTACGTTGTCAAGACTACATGCTTGGACTTACATCGCCAAAACTCATCCTTGGACTTTCCTCCTTTGCCAAGATCATACTTGGACTTTCTTTGTTGTACGTGTATCTTGCACACTTACAACGCATATAAAATACAACAATAAATCTAACTTAAACCTTTGCCCAAACATCAAAATCTAGGGCACTTAGATTGCTCCAACAAAATCAAGATACTATTTTATTCGTCAACAAAATCAAGAAGCTCTCTAAAATCTAATGCAAGTGATCATCATATTCATCTTATATCGTTCTTTGCTTGGTCTATTGTCCAAAGCTAAGATAATTGCCTGAAAGTATGAAGTTGAGACAGTTGCATGAAAATAACCAATATCAGAGTAGACCTGAGACAATTGTTTCAATTTATTAATAAATATTTAGTTTTGAAATGTTAAAACATGAGTGAACTTGAGACAGTTGTGTTGACAAAAGTGGTGTAAATTGACTTTTAGTCATACTCAAACCTTCAACATAGCTACCAAATGTTTGCATATGATTTATAAGCTAAAACAATACAATATAATCTTAGATAATGATAACATAATTACTTTAGTTTAACATACTAAAATAGTCCTTAACTTGATTGATCATCCATTGACATCCTACACTAGGCATGCTGGATACACTGCTATAATGTTCTTCTATACCCTATTATACAAAAAATAAAATGATTTAATTCTATATGTTTTTTTTTCAAATCTAACAACAAAAAATAAATTCAAATATACAACACTTTAGTAAGGACGAAACTTTAACAATTGTTGAAGTTTGGTTTGTTTTTCTCGTTGTTTTCCTTTTCCTTGAAAACTTATCTAAGCCCCCTTGCAACCTCTTTCCTGAAATCATTTTCCTCTTTGTTTTAATTCCTCTGACTCCAAGAGAGTCTCCTTCGCCAATTTTAAACTCTCTTTCATTTAAAAGCCTTATTGTGTCATCTGGATATTGAACGAATTGACCAACTTCTTAGCTCACCATTGAGTGTTGGACAGTTGGTTCATTAACTTATAACCTCTTATCCACCATCTTAAACATACTCAACAAATCATCTTTAACAAATTTATAAGTGTCTTCTCTCTCCGCTGCCTTGGTAACCAATTGAACATACAACCTACACAATTCTTTATATCACATATTGTGAAGTATTTTTGGATCTAAACTACCTTTGTTCGCAATTAACTCATTAAGTCCAAGGTATCCATCTTTTGCTTTTCGTGTCACTTTTTCAATATATATTCACTTGGAATATTCATGATATTTTTCATCGTAAATATTTTCAAAATATGAGAACACAAAATCCCAGTAAATTCATATTTTCTATAGCTACAGCTACATTCAATTTTTTCACACGATGAATCAAGTGTAACTATATGAGGATAACTCTTTTTGTGAGAAGTAATTTTGAAGTAATTTTAAATACAACTTGCTTGCTTTAAAATTTTAATTAGATACAATAAACATGAAACACTTAAATTTGATCTAAAATAAGTTTTTAACTCTTCATATCGACAATCATCAAGCAATCTTTGAAAGTAATTGAAAAAGTCTAAAAACTTGTGTCGATAAGTGATGTACCTTTTCACAATCCTATTCATGCTCTCACTTCTTTGGCTTGTAGTCATATCTGTTAGGACCAAAAGTAGCTAGAGGGGGGTGAATAGCTCGTCGCGTGCTCGTTGCTCGGTGTTGCTTGTTTCTTCAAGAATGCGCAGCGGAAAATACATAAACAAACACAAACACGCTAACACTAGGAGTTTACTTGGTATCCACCTCCAACGGAGATGACTAATCCAAGGATCCACACCACGCACGCACCCTCCACTATGAAAACACTCCTTTTCGGTAACTACCGAGGGCGGAGAAGCCCTACAAGACTCTCAGTACAAGAAGAAGAAAGGGTAGTAAAGAATAAGCAAAAAGCTTACAAGAAATGCAGTAAAAACCCTAGCTTCTTCTTCTTCTCGTTGCAACTCGCCTCTTGACTTGGATGAACCTCCAAGAACCTTCAAGAACTGGCGGTGAGGAGCTTAGAGAGTGCTGGGGAGGAGCTGTGTTGAATCTGGAATGAATCGGTGAAGTTCTGCTGAAGAAATCGCACGCCAACAGCTATAAACGACGCCAACGGTCGAATCCCAATCGATTGGATTGCTCCCAATCGATTGGGAGGCTGAATCGATCCACGGATCGATCCGGCCCGCCTGTTCTCAAAACTTCCGATCGATCCACGGATCGATCCAAGACTTATCGCGAAAGAGCGTCCCAATCGATCCATCGATCGATTGGGACCTCTGATCGATCCACGGATCGATCCAGAGGTTGTTCGTGGGGACTCACCGGATCGATCCACCGGATCGATCCAGATCTTCCGGATCGATCCACCGATCGATCCAAACCTGCCGGATCAATCCACGGATCAATCCAAACCGCCGGATCAATCCACGGATCAATCCAAACCGGATCGATCCACTGATCATCCAAACCTTGGTTTTGCCCAAAACCAAGCCCAAAGCCCCTAAACCAACATCTAGTCAACCATGACTTGTTGGTACATAAGACCTAGCATCCGGTCACCCTTGGCCGCCTAGGACTCTCTCACCAAGTGTCCTGGTCAATCCCTTTGACCCACTTGGACTTTTCTCTTCTTGCCAAGTATCCGGTCACTCCCTAAGACCTACTTGGACTTTTCTTCCTCGTGCAAGTATCCGGTCAACCTTTGACCTACTTGGACTCTCACCGATGTCTGGTCAACCTTGATCCATCTGGATTTCTCTTGGCTTCACTCACCGTGACTTTCCCAATTGCCTAGATTCACTCACTAGGTCTTTCACTTGGCTTCACTCACCTGATTTTTCTCCCGCCAGCTTCACTCACTAGGACTTCCCAATTGCCTAGCTTCACTCACTAGGTCTTTCACCGGCTTCACTCACCAGGATTTTTCTCCCGCCTAGCTTCACTCACTAGGACTTCCCAATTGCCTAGCTTCACTCACTAGGTCTTTCACCGGCTTCACTCACCAGGATTTTCCTCCCGCCTAACATCCCGTTAGGACTTCCCATCAAGTATCCGGTCATCCTTGACCTACTTGACTCTTCTTCAATCAATATCTTATTGTCAAACATCTAAACCCAAACCAAGACTCAGCTTGGTCAACCAGGTCAACCTTGACCTGAGGGATGTTGCACCAACAATCTCCCCCTTTTTGATGTTTGACAATACCACAATAACACTTACAATGCCACATGTAAGTTAGGCTAATCCCATAGCCTCATTTTTCATGCCACTAGGTAATGAAAGCATAAGTTAAGCTTTTCATTCTCCCCCTAAGAGGGAAAACTCCCTCTTAGATAATGAAAGCCTAACTTACTCCCTTTCACACGTCCTTTCATTCTCCCCCTATTGGCACACATCAACCTATGCCCCCTCTTTGGGCACACTTCAACAAATCCATTTGTTGAAAACTCTCCCCCTGAAGAGTTGCTCATCATTGGTTACAACTTCACTCGTTGAACCAACATGATAATGAAGGTCCCATACCCTTCATTTATCCTTAACTTCTTCCTCAATGTAGACAAATACCCAACCTTGAGCATTTTCTAACATCTTGAGTTCTCACTTGAAATAATGAGGATATCCACTCCCCATTTCAAGTTCAAGAGCTCGTCCATGAGCATTTTCTTTAAAGAAGGTTAACCACCTTCCAAGGTTCATGAAAAATAATTTTCATGCCTTTAAAGAGTCCCTCCCCCTAATGACATGGTGGTAACTTCTGTCATTGCACCAACAATGACTTGGAATCCCTAAACCTTTAGGAAACCCAGATTTAGAAGTTTTGAGGTTCAAATGTTCAAAATTTGAAACAAACCTCAACCTAAACTTCAATGAAGTCTTCCTTAACCATTCCATCCTTGTTTTCAACACGAAAACACCCTTTTATGTATACAAATGTATTTTAAGGGTTTGGAATGGTTACATAGACTAACCATGGTTCAAAGATGCTGAAGTCGCCTTCCCACCAAAATCAAAACTTGGATCGATTGAGTTGGGATCCAATCGATTGAACCAACCGAATCGATCCACCGATCGATTCAAGTATTGTGGATCGATCCACCGATCGATCCAGCGAGCTTCTGAGATTTACCTTTTGAATCGATCCACGGATCGATTCAGAACTCCAATCGATCCATGGATCGATCGGAGTTCGATAGTTGCTGAAATTCCATTTCGATCAACTGAAACCCCTAGAAAATTCTACAAAATCCAAAAATCATGAAATTTCGTGTAGACATTATTTAGGCATACTTAATCATGGAAAAATAGATTTCTATGAAAATACTTTATATTTTCAAAGATTGACACAAACTTGAAAACTTGCAAAAACTTTAGCGTTTTCTTCAAGTTTGTGTCTAACTATTCAATGGTGATTACTATCAAAAGATAGCCTTCACCAAAGTTTTCCAAAAACATTTTAAAAATATTTTCAAAACCAATATCCCATCATGTTCCTTGGGCATAATGCACATGACTTGTACATTAGCTTTCCCAATGATGGGAAACACATAACTATGTGTTTTGATGAACTTAAAACTCAAAAGAATGCACTAAATCAACATCTTGAGTTTTGTTCATCATCCTAACATCTCACTTGTATCTAATGTGCACTGAAACACATACAAGTCATCTTATAGGTCTTTGTGAGATGTAAGATTTTGGTTTTGCCCTATTCTAGGATCATGCATATCTATCTAGGCATTTTGAGAGGTAGACATCCACAAAGGATGTTACTTGTTGATTTACTTGTTAAACAAATGTCACTTGTTTATTCCACTTGTTGTAAACAAATGCCACTTGTTTAACTAATGCCATATGTCCTTAATTTTTAAGGAAATAAACATAATGCATGATAATGTTATGGCATACATCAAAATAAAATAGCTTTCAAAAGAAAGATTCCTATAACTACATGATGTATGTATGGCATGACATGGTATTTTTATATTTTTCATGATAAGTCATGAATGCAAAATACAAATAAGATAAAATATGATGTCATGGCATATTATGAGCAAACAATCATGGCAAGGTTTAGCATAAATAAAATATACCTAGATTACCTATCTAAGTATCGTTAATCTTAGCTAATCCTAAAACTTAAACCCTAGATTGCCCAAAGTGCTTCAAGAGAGTGCCAAAACCTAAATGGGCATTTCTAATTCTCTTGATTAATTTATGCCAATTGAAATTAAGCTTATCCTCAAATGTTGGCATATTCCATTTTTCCTCAAGAGTAATCACATAAATCAAGGCCCGGAGTGCCTTAAAATTTATAAGAGAATACCAAAATCCCAACTTGGTATTTCTCTAGGTTTTCCCAATTTATGCCTTTTTAAGATAAAATCAATTTTCCACCATTAGGCACATTTTACTCTTTCAAGGAGTAAATAATAATTCCATTTCATTTTCAAAGGTTAACAAAAATCTTGAAAATGCTCCTTGAGTGTCAATTTCCTCAAAGTTGGGTTAACTACCCTTCTAATCGGAGTTGACACTCTCTAACCCATCTATGGGGTAGAGAAGATGCTCCTAGGAACCCAACACCTATTGGTGCTCCTTGGATGCTCTAGGTACTCACTAGGGATAACTTCCCTAGATACCTTCCTAGTAACCTTGTTGAGCTTCTTAGAAGCCTTGGTCACATTTTCTAGGTCAACTCTAGGGATAGCCTCTCTTGTGACCTTGTTAGTGACTTTCTTAGACTTCTTAGAAGTTTTAGTCACTTTGGTTGCAAAGATACTTCTAGGGATATCTTCCCTTGTATCTTGGACTTGACCTCTAGACTTAGGGTTTGTTCCATAGCTATATGGAACCCTATGATAACTAGGCACATCCTTTTTAGCTTTGGGTTTGTATCCCAAACCTCTATGACCATTGGATGACCTTTGTGCTCCTAGACCTAGGCTATGCTCATTTTGGCCTAATAAGATATTTTCCATCCTTCTTAGGGTCTTTTCCATTTTATCAAGTCTTGACCTCAAGACTTGATTTTCCATCACTAAGTCCTTAGTTTTTGGTTTTCCATTAAGTCCAAGAGCATTTTTGTTTCTAGGCTTGTAGCTACAATCCTTAGAGTTCTTGCCTAGACTTTTACCTACATTCCTAGCCTTAGGTCTAGTAGTTTTGGCATGTAGGGCCACATGCTTTTCCTTAAAGCCCTCATGCTTCCTATTCTTATGGTAAATCGCATTAAAATGATAAAAATTAGAACTATCATGCTTTTTACCATAATGTAAAGGAGTAGGCTCAATAAATGTTACCTTCTTCTTTACCTTGGAGGCTCCCCCTTGACTAATGCCTCCTTGAGCCTTGACCATCTTCTTCCCCTTGAGGCATTGACTCCGGTAATGCCCCTTTTGATTGCAAGAGAAGCATATGATATGCTCCTTGCTCTTCTTTGTTCCGGGAATGGTCTCCTCGGGCTTCTCCTTGCCCTTTTGCGTCACTTGACCCTTCTTCTTGGCCAAGTTGGGACACTTGCTCTTGTAGTGCCCACTTTCCTTACACTCAAAACATATTATATGATTTTTATTTTTAATTGAAACATTTATACCTTCTTGTGTAGGGATGGCACTTGCTCCTCCATTTGCTATTTCTTGAATTTCGGAGGTGGCACCATCTTCTTCTTCTTCACTTGACCCGGATGTAGAAGCTTCTCCTTCTTCTTGATCCGGCGTCACCAAGGATTGCTCCCCCTCAATCCTAGAGGTGGAGGCTTCATCATCTTGAACATAAAACAAGGAGTATGCTCCCTCCTTGTTCCCTTCGTTGCCCTTGAGGATGAAGCTTCTTGGATTTCCTCTTCTTCGGAGGTTGAGCATCTCTCAACCTCGGAGTCCTCCTCTTGGTCTTGCTCCAAAGAGTCACCCTCTCTGGATTCTTCATGATCTTGTACAGTGGAGGGGATCTCTTCATGAAGCTTGGCCAATTTGCTCCATAGCTCCTTTGCATCTTCAAACTCTCCAATTTTGCAAAGGATGGTGCTTGGCAATAAATTGACCAAAAGCTTGGTCACTTTGTCATTTGCCTCGCACCTTTGGACTTGCTCCGGGCTCCATTTGCTTTTCTTTAGAACTTTGCCCTTTGAATTTCTTGGAGCCTTGAAGCCTTCCATTAGAGCAAACCATTGCTCTATCTCCATCATAAGAAAATTTTCGATTCTTGATTTCCAAGAATCGAAACTCGTAGAAGTGTATGGTGGAGCCACCCTTGTGTCAAATCCAAGCCCATCTTGGAATTGCATCTTGAAGTTGAGCTTGATAAAGTCTTGAACTTGAAGAATTTGCTCCAACTTCTTCACCCTCTAGCTTTTCTTGATATGCTTGACCCTTCCGGCGATGATTCCGGTGAAGAGCGGCCTCGCTCTGATACCACTTGTTATGACCAAAATTGCTAGAGGGGGGTGAATAGCTCGTCGCGTGCTCGTTGCTCGGTGTTGCTTGTTTCTTCAAGAATGCGCAGCGGAAAATACATAAACAAACACAAACACGCTAACACTAGGAGTTTACTTGGTATCCACCTCCAACGGAGATGACTAATCCAAGGATCCACACCACGCACGCACCCTCCACTATGAAAACACTCCTTTTCGGTAACTACCGAGGGCGGAGAAGCCCTACAAGACTCTCAGTACAAGAAGAAGAAAGGGTAGTAAAGAATAAGCAAAAGCTTACAAGAAATGCAGTAAAAACCCTAGCTTCTTCTTCTTCTCGTTGTAACTCGCCTCTTGACTTGGATGAACCTCCAAGAACCTTCAAGAACTGGCGGTGAGGAGCTTAGAGAGTGCTGGGGAGGAGCTGTGTTGAATCTGGAATGAATCGTTGAAGTTCTGCTGAAGAAATCGCACGCCAACGCTATACGCGCCAGCGGTCGAATCCCAATCGATTGGATTGCTCCCAATCGATTGGGAGGCTTTGAATCGATCCACGGATCGATCCAGCGCCTGCTCTGGAAAAACTTCCGGATCGATCCACGGATCGATCCAAAGACTTATCGTCTCCCCAATCGATCCATCGATCGATTGGGACCTCTGATCGATCCACGGATCGATCCGGAGTTTCTGATTTCGATCTCCGGATCGATCCACGGATCGATCCAGATCTTTCGATCGATCCACCGATCGATCCAAACCTCGGATCAATCCACGGATCAATCCAAACCGGATCAATCCACGGATCAATCCAAACCTTGGTTTTGCCCAAAACCAAGCCCAAAGCCCCTAAACCAACATCTAGTCAACCATGACTTGTTGGTACATAAGACCTAGCATCCGGTCACCCTTGGCCAGCTAGGACTCTCTCACCAAGTGTCTGGTCAATCCCTTTGACCCACTTGGACTTTTCTCTTCTTGCCAAGTATCCGGTCACCCCCTAAGACCTACTTGGACTTTTCTTCCTCGTGCCAAGTGTCCGGTCAATCCCTTTGACCTACTTGGACTCTCACCTGATGGTCAACCTTGACCCATCTGGATTTCTCTTGCCTGGCTTCACTCACCAGGACTTTCCCAATTGCCTAGATTCACTCACTAGGTCTTTCACTTGGCTTCACTCACCAGGATTTTTCTCCTGCCTAGCTTCACTCACTAGGACTTCCCAATTGCCTAGCTTCACTCACTAGGTCTTTCACCTGGCTTCACTCACCAGGATTTTTCTCCTGCCTAGCTTCACTCACTAGGACTTCCCAATTGCCTAGCTTCACTCACTAGGTCTTTCACCTGGCTTCACTCACCAGGATTTTCCTCCTGCCTAACATCCCAGTTAGGACTTCCCAGTCAAGTATCCGGTCATCCTTGACCTACTTGACTCTTCTTCAATCAATATCTTATTGTCAAACATCTAAACCCAAACCAAGACTCAGCTTGGTCAACCAGGTCAACCTTGACCTGAGGGATGTTGCACCAACAATATCCGCACAAATTATTCGTCATCCATATACTAAAGTCCATTTTTCCTTTATACGAAACAGACGTCTCAACCAATCATTGCCTTTAAGTGCATACTTTGCCAACATCATGTTCTAAGCTGAAATAAAATCTTCTTCTTCATCAAAATCATATATACATGATGCAAAATCTTTAGCAAACTCTTTGAACTGAGAAAAAATTCCACTCAAATGTATTACGACATTTTGATAAATATGTCAAATACACAAACGATGATATGTTTCAGGTCATTTGGAAGCTAAAGCCTTTATCATTATTACATCTTGATTTGTAAAAATAGTTGTTGATTTTTTTTCACACATAGCTCTGGTAAATGTATCAAACAACCACTCAAACATCAAAGAAGTTTCATCGTATAATAAAGCCGCACCAAAAATTCTAGATTGCTTATAATGATTAACACCTACAAACGACGTAATTAGATGACCTTCATAGTTCTTCTTGTATGTTGTGTTAAAGTAAACAACATCTCCAAAATTACCATAATCAACTCTCATCTTAGCATCAGACCAAAAAATATTTGTTATCAAATCATCTTCATCAACTTGAATAATATTAAAAAAAATTAGGATCATTGAACTGCATTTTCTACAAATATTCTAATACATTTCTTATATCTCCAACTCTCATATGTCTTGTTTTTTTGGATCACAAGTTGTTTTTGTAATATTCAAGAATAAAATCTAAATTCTCCCTTCCACCTACTTGTCTCACATAAGATCATGAGATACTTTTAGGGGATTCCTACATCACTTGTTATTTGAATTTGTATCGTTGCAGAAGAAGATATATTCCTATGATATCTGTAGAGATGAGTTTTGTTTGGACTTGAAAGATAATGATTATACTTTTTAACAAACTGCACCACATTAAAGTTACAATTTTTTCGACAATTAATCTTCATTTTAGCCTTACAATCAAATCTTATTTTAGGACGACTTAATTTCACATAAATATCTTGTTTGTCCTTTCTCCTTTTACCTTGAACACTACAACAAAAATAATGTCAACTAATTTACTCGATTTATCATTATGACTTTTAGTCCTTATGCCAAATCTAACTTGTTTAATATATTTCAAATAAAATTCATAGGCATCCTCTTCTGTCTTAAATTTCATACCCATTTTTGTCATCAATTCTTCTGTGATAAATGGGTGAGAACTCTTCATATTTTTTTTCACTGTTCAAACCTTTAAAATTAATCAAACAATGTAAAAAAAAAAACAATCAACAATGCAGATATTCAATCAAACTATGCAAAATTCGGACTACATAAAGTTCAGTCCCAATATGATTCTTATTACTTTCATCATTCCAACCGTCTTCATTATTTCAAAATTCAACGGAAGATAACTTACTTTGATCCTAAAAAAAATAATCAAGAAATGTGAATTTTTTATTACAGCAAATAATAAAAAATCCAACAAACTCATATGAAAAATATTACATTTTGAAAATTTAAATCCATTTCCCATCATTTGTTGTGCAGGGCAAACCCCCCGCGCGCGCGCGCGCACACAAAAAAAAAAAAAAAAAAAAAAAAAAAAAAAAAAAAAAAAAAAACATTAATCTCGTCTCGTTAGGTGAAATTATCTTTTTAGGACACTTTGAGATTCTAGAATTGAAGTCGACAGAACTGAAGTCGATAAAGCAAGAGTTGCTGGTCGACGAAGAGAGGGAAAGAGAAGTCGACAAAGAAAGGAGATCCGAACGGGAAAAAAAACTGACGGAGCATCGAAGTTATTTTAGAACAGAGGAAAGAATTAGAAAATTTTATCTAACATACGTCGACTTAGCTAGTCGGATAAGGGACAGAAATATTAGGATAGAAGATCCGACCGAAAGTTTAGGAGCAGTGCCAACGATTCTAGTATCATTGACAGAGTCCATCCAATTTTAGTCCATTTCCAGGCCACTAAAAAAGCCTACTATAACAAGCCCAATTACGAATTTCCCTTGTTTCTCACTACAAACCTATCGGTCCTTGCCCGGCTACGTCGTCGCCACCCTCGCCGCCTCCGCTTCCGACTCCTCCTCCCTCCGTTCCGCCGCGAAATCCCCGAACCCTAAACGCGAGGACGGAGACTCATTCTAATCCTCCGATGATCCCTCCTTCGCCGGAGGATCCCGCCGCCGAAAACCTAGTCAAGAACGTCGCTTCCGTCCTCCTCGCCTCCCAGACACCCTCCGCTCCTCCGCTCGAAGAGTCCCTCGCCCCTTTCCTGCCCCGCGTCTCCCCTCCGCTCGCGGCCTCCATCCTTTCTACTGCGGCATCCTCCCCGTCCTTTTCCTCCCCTGCTCCCCTTATCGCCTTCTATCAACTCATCCAAAGACGTTTTACCTTTCCCCCCGACAATTCCAACGCCGAGAAGCTTCTACCTTCCCTCGTTGCCCTCCTCCCGTCCCTCGTTCGGTTCAACAAGTTCAGCGACGTCAAGTCGCTCTTTCTCTCCTTCATCCGCCTCGACCGCCGCCGTCTCCTCCACCTCCAACTCCTTAGTGGCCACCCGAAGCTGCCAAAGTACGTACTTGACATCGCCGTCTCCTCCTATGCGCAACTCCGCCAGCCTCACCTCGCCAACCAGATTTTCCAGATCATGCGCCGCCTTCACCTCCGTCCCTCCCTAATAACCTCCAATGCTCTACTCTCCGCCTTCGTCCACTCCCCCACCGCCTCACCCTCCGTCCCGTTTTCTCTGTTCCATGAGATGATTTCACTCGGCGTCTCCCCCAGTATCAACACCTTCAACATCCTCATTTACGGTTTCTGCGCCCGTGCCCAATTTACTGATGCACACGCCCTTCTGTCCAGAATGGTCGGGTTTGGCGTGCACCCGGACACCATCACCTATAACACCATCCTCGACGGCTATTGCAAGAGGGGCATGTTGAAGGACGCACGAGACCTGCTCGCTGAAATGAAAACAAAGGATATCCCCCAAAATCGGTCCACCTATAATACCTTAATTGCTGCCTACTGTCGCCAGGGGTGGCTAAAAGAGGCTAGGAAAGTCATTGAGGCAATGAAGGGGTCAAATTTCCCCCCAGACATTTGGACCTATAACATGCTTGTTGCTGGATTGTGCTGTGATGGCCGCATTGACGAAGCCTTCCGTTTGAAGGATGAGATGGAGAGACTTCACTCACCCCCTGACGTTGTCACCTATAATACACTTATCAATGGGTGCTTCCAATGTAGCAGGAGCTTCGATGCATTCCTTGTTTTTGGAGAGATGAAGCAAAAGGGCGTGAAGCCAAGCTTGGTCACCCATAATATTATCTTCAAAGGATTGTGCAAGGAGGGAAAGATGCGGGAGGCTGTCGAGTCACTGAGAAAGATGGAGGAGGAGGGAGTGATACCAGATCCCATTACCTACAATACTTTGATTAGTGGTTACTGCAAAGCAGGCGAGGTGGGAAAAGCTTTTGAGTTGATGAATGAAATGGTTGAAAGAGGTCTTAAGATGGACACTTTCACTCTGAATACTGTCCTTTACAATCTCTGTAAATTGAAGCGGTTTGATGAGGCATGTAATATGCTTCGTAGCCCACCAAAGCAGGGTTTTGTGCCTGATGAAGTTAGCTATGGTACCATTATCGATGCCTATTTTAAGGACGGGAATCCTGATGAAGCAATGAAACTATGGGATGAGATGAATGAGAAAAAGATTTTGCCCCAAGTCACTACATATAATTCTGTTATCAGTGGATTGTGCAGGTCAGGTAGAACAGAGGAAGCAATTAAGAAGTTGGATGAGCTTACCGAGAAGGGGCTGGTGCCAGATGAGACTACATACAATACTATAATTCATGGATTCTGTAAAGAGGATGATTTGGAGCAAGCTTTCCAGTTTCATAATAAGATGGTGGAGAAATCATTCAAACCAAATGTAATTACATGTAGCATTCTTATGAATGGTTTGTGTAATGATGCTAAGGTTGATAAGGCTCTTAATTTGTTCAAGGCGTGGGTTTCAAAGGGGGAGGTAGTGGATGTAATTACATATAATACTCTGATAAAAGGACTTTGCAAGGAGGGTAAAGTTGACGCTGCATTGGAACTTTTTGGTGACATGGAGGATAAGGGTCTGAAACCTGACGCCTATTCCTACAGTTTAATTCAAAGCGCACTGTCTGAGGCAGGAAGATCAGAAGAAGTACAGAACATGCAGTCTAAGATGGTTGAGATGGGAAAATTGACTGAGCAGTTGACTTTGCCATGGTCATCCGAAATCCCAACTTTATCAGAGACAAACACAGAACAAAAGGAGTTGTCTGATGCTTCAAAGGTGAATTCAGAAGATATTAGCTCCTCCACCTACTCGGAACGCATTAATGAGCTATGCAACAGTGGGGAGTTCAAAGAAGCTAAGCTTGTTCTAGAAGAGATGACCAAGAAAGGTGTACCTGCTGATAATTCAGTTTATGTCACTTTGATGGATGGATTTATTAAGCAGCAGAAGAGAATTACCAAATGTCCTGGATAACCTTCTCAGCCATATGCTTCTCCCTGGCCTTTTCTGCTGTAGAAAAGGTGACAGCAGAAAACTCAAGTCTTGTATCAACTTCAATTGGCTTCAAACTTGATCGAACACTTTAATAAGTGTGAGGGAATCCCCAATAAGTTGAGGTACGTGAAAACAAATTTGCACAATAGTTTTAATAGACAACTGTCTTTCTTCAAAGTAAATTGTTGTTTAAATATCTCTTATTTTACCTTCCCTAACTGCTTTTTCTTTCAAAGGTAATGTTTGCTTATCTGATTGTTCCATGTCATAATTTTTCTGTTGATTGATCCATTGTTGTTCTTGCTTATCATCGACCTAATTTCAATTATGTGATCATGGATCTTCATTTTTAGTTACGTATAAATGATTTTATATTATTCATATCACGAACTAAATAATCAGAAAATTTTCATTTTATCATCAAGTTATGTTTGATCCATAATTGATCCTGTCCGAGAGTCGAGGCGATGGATGCTGGGGGGTGTGACGCTCTTGTTAACTGTTGACGAACTCCGAATAGAAGGAACCTGCAACCACAACAGCATCAGTGCCGAGCCAAGAGGAGTTCCCCGACGATGACTCTCCAACGCTCAAGTCAGTCTCCAGCGATGTGTAAGCAAGGAAGCGGACAAACCAAGTAACAATGTAGCTATAGAAAATTCTCATCCGTTGAAGCTTGGGGCCGTTTATATAGGGCTCCGGAGGAGTGCGTGCACGCTCCTCGATGGATGCACGCTTCTCAAGACTTTTCCTGAAAAGACATGTCAAGAAAGCGTCTTTGACACCATACCTTAATGACCTGAACATATCTCTGACATGACAGTGAAAGCTTCCGCCGTACGATCCTCCACCTGTCTATGCCGTCTGTCGGTGGCACGTGTTCCCAAAAGGATTTTGCAGGATCCCTAATTTGTTTGTTCTGGGGTCGAGCGGGAGAATCGCTCGGCTGTCATGCTGTCCTGCTGTCTTCGGGCCGAGCGGAATGGCCGCTCGGCCGTCTCTCTGCCGCTCGGACTCCTTATTGCGACGAGCGAGAGCTCGGCTGTCCTGCTGTCTTCGGGCCGAGCGGAATGGCCGCTCGGCCGTCTCTCTGCCGCTCGGGCTCCTTATTGCGACGAGCGAGAGGTCTTGCTTGAGGGTCGTATGCTGGTTCCAAGACCTGATGTAAGTCCGAGCGAGATAGCCGCTCGGTTTCTATTTTGCCACTACTTTTGTTCTCTGAGCGTCGGAAGCTCGGTGTGTGACCGAGCTGTGATAATGTATGACCAGACATTCCTTATTCCGATCGAGCAACCCACTTGTCCGATCAAATGATGACAAGAGGCCTGTGACCACCATGACTTTGACCTCCAGCGTGGCAGTGGCCTTCTGCGGAGCGGGGTCCTACCTTACCTCCGGATCACTTGTCTCCCTCTCAAGTCTAGTCGAAGGAGGTTGCAAGTCCGACTGATTGGACAATTTAAGTCTAGAGATCGGTTGGCCGATCGGCCATGAGACTAATTAGACTCCGCTAGGTCTGCAGAGTGGGTCGGCCGTGGGACTGATCCCACGGCTCGCTTAGCGCTTCGCGGTTTCTTCACCGGCGTCCTTGGGCGAGTGTGGTCAACGCTGACGTCGTCCGAATCTCTTCGGGATTCGTGCAAATCATCTCCATTAAGGTCGAGCACGCGCCCATTCTGGGTAATGACACCCTTTAAATGCGAACCAGTGGGGGAATGTCATGTGCCACCACCGCCACCATCGCACGCCCGAAGCGATAGGCGCTGATGTGACTTCTAGCGGTTTGAATTCTACGGCTAGATTTGCACTTCGATTTTCGCGATCCAGATCGGACGACTCCGGTCGGCCGAGCCCAATTTTTATAAAATCGCAGTGTCGGCTTCTTCTTCAACCTTGGCATCTTCTGCGAAAGTGCTTTGGCGGCTCCCTGTGCGTGACCTGCTCCAGCGATCCTCAGTCGCCCCTTGCGGCAACTTTTCCCTTATGTAAGCCTTCCCGAGCTTTCCTTTTGTCCATCTATCGCGGTTCTTTTCTTTTCTTTTCATCCCACGCTGCTTTCCAACGTCTGTTTGGCGTTTTTCTGGCCTCTTTTCTCTTTGCCGACCTTGTACCCTCGTTTTCCGGCGATGGCCAGCTCTGCACGGCCGTCAGATCTCGCCCCTGGCCTCTGGTACACTACCGTGGAGACCAGGTTCGACGCGGGTGACGTCGACAGCTTTAAAAATGTTTTCAAACTCCCTTCTGACCACGAAATCATTCTGGCCTCTCCGTCCGATCGGTCAAATAACCCATCGACCGACACTATCTGTCTGTTCAGAGTCCAACTTGTGGTCGGTCTTCGCTTCCCCATCCATCCCTTCATCCTTGAAGTTTGCAACTACTTCCGCGTCCCCCTTCCACAGCTCGTTCCCAATTCTTTTCGCTTGCTGTGTGGCATTGTCGTGTTGTTCCGGCTGCACGACATCCCCTTAACCCCTCAAGTCTTTCATTATTTCTACTATCCCAAGCAGTCCGAGCTAGGGACCTATCTTTTTCAGTCTCAGGTCGGCCTAGTATTTTTTGACAAAATGCCAACTTTCAATAAACATTGGAAGGAGTATTTTTTCTTTCTGCGACTTCCCGAACGGCTGAGCTTTCGGACGCGCTGGTAGGTCGGACTACCCTCTCAGCCGAATCTGAAGAAGTACAAGAGCCACCGGATTATCTTTATGCAGCGAACATGCTTGTCGGTCAGAAATACGACATCCATAAGCTACTGCTGGAGGGTGTTATGTATATTTTTAGGTTGAGTCTGATCCGCGCGAGGCTCCTGAGTGGCTTAGGTATGAGATTCTTATCCTTTTCCCTAGAATCTAATTGATTTCTTCTTTTCTTTTGCAGCTGAAATCATGATACGAGCACGTGCGGTCGGTCTGACCAAGCTCAAGGACGCTGAAATCGAGGCAGTTCCAGCAAACGAAATAACGAGCCTCGGCTTGACGCTGGTTGGCTCCCACGAAGGCACATTGGCGGAGAGTGGGGGGACGCCCACTGTGGGCGAAGGCAACACTGGTCGGACGACCAACATAGATGTGGCGGGTGATCCAATCCCCTCTGGAGCGCAACCCGCCGCCCAGACCGGAGGATCGGGTTCTTCAGGCGATGGCGAACCGCTCGTTAAGCGCAAGAGACGTCGCACGACCACAACTTCCCGATCCGCCACCTCGGCCGTATTAGGATGTATACTAAAAGCTTAGCTTTTCATATGAACAGTTATTGAATGAATATTTATTTTGTAATAAAAATCATATTCGTCAAATGTCTGCATTTATGTTAAATGTAGTTATCCATTTAATTTATATTGTAGATAAGATGATGTGTGATGTTACATAGAAGATCATGTTATCAGTTCCTTATAAATTATAAATAGTAGCTCACAACGAAGATGGATTGGGACAAACCATTGGAATGGTTGTAGTGTAATTTGGTATTAGTTTATCTTGACTATAAAATTACACTAGTACACTATGTGTGTATTGAATAGGATCATTTGAGATTGTTCCTTTTATATTGACTGCATAAAAGAACATAACCTCTGTTATTATGAATGTGTGTACTCTTAATCTCGATATAATAATAAGCACATATACTTAGTATTTATTTTTTTAATTTATTAATGGGTGAGATTTATTCGTTAAATCAATATACCTGATAAGTTGGGAAATAATATTATTTATATGGTGTGTTGTTGATTATAGAAGGAAATTGTGTCCTAGTTATCTAGGTTGATAATGTCCCTTTGAGGAGCTCATAAGGATTGTCATGTAAACCCTGCAGGTGGACTTAGTTCCGATATGACAATGAAGTTAAGTAGTACTACTCTTGGAGCTAGATGTTAATTAAGTGAATGTCAGTAACTCATTTAATTAATAGACATTCGATATCTTAAACACAGGGAGATTAACGTACTCATGATAAGAAGGAGCTCATATAGTAATATGGGATTGGTGCGGTAGTTCAATAATAATTCTTTAGTGATATAAATTATTATTGATAAACTTAAGTTGGGTGTTCGGATCGAACACAAGAAGCTCAAGCTCATTGGGAGACTAAAATCAATTTCTCCTCTCGGTCCCTGTTATAGCCTCTATAAAACCTTATATCCACCAAGTCTACTTCTTACCCAAGTAATGGGTCGGACACATTCTTGCTTGGTACAAGGGAGCCGACCAAGCATTAGCTTGGAGCCCAAGAAGTGGCCGACCAAAGCATGGCTTGGTGCCCAAGTTAGGGTCCGACCACTAGGATTAAAAGGGGATTATATTTTTATTAAAATATTTCCTTTTATAGTCATCCACATGGTTTTAAAAGAGAGTTTTAAATTTTAAAATCTTTCCTTTTATAACTATCTATAAAGGATTAAAAGAGATATTTTAATTTTGTTAAAATCTATCCTTATTTGTAGTGTTTAAAAGAGATTTTAATTTTGATAAAAATTTCATTTTTTATAACCATGATTTAAAAGAAAAGTTTTAATTTTAATTTTTTCTTTTTTTAATCATCTATAATGTTTAAAAAGAGAGATTAATTTTAAAACTTTCCTTTTGTAATCATCACAATAGGAAATAAAAAAGAAATTTTTTAATTATTATTAAAATTTCTTTTTTTACCCTGACTAAGGATTATAAAAGAGAGGTAGATGGTGCCTTATGGGGTAACACACAACCTAAGTCTCCTCTTCTATTCCTTGGTGGCCGACTCTTTATCTCCCTTTCTCCCTTGAGGCCGACGGCACCTCTCTTCATCCTTGGTGGCCGGTTGTTTGGTGGAGAAGAAGAAGGAGGCCTCTTCACCTTGTTTTCTTCCTTAGGTCCGGCGGCATATCAAGTAACATCTTCTTGTGGTCGGTGGCTTGGAGAGGAAGAAGAAGAGAAGGAAGTTTCCTATTTTGGTTTCCTTTAGTGGCCGAATTTCTTAGAGGAGAAGAAGTTGTTTGGGTGGATTTCATTTTGGTAGATCGTCGGTCACACGACGTCCTAGAGGAGGAGAGGAATACAGTAGAAGATCGAGAGGTCTTTGTTTACAAAGAAAGGTATAACTAGTTCTTAATTCCGCAGCGAAACTTGTTTTTCTTTGTATAGATCTTGAAATACCAAAACAAGAGCTAGCGATTTCGTGTTTCGTTTTTGTGTTTCGATTTAGTGTTTAGATCTTGTGCTTCTATTGAGATCTTTGTAGTTAAACCTATGGTTATTGTAAGAAATTTAAATATCCAATTTCTTTGAAAGACTTTGTCTAGGAAATGATGGATGCTCCCATACCCAAGAAGGTCGAGTGTCTCGTCATGTTTAACCTGGAAGTCAATCCTTGAAATAAATATTTAATCAACTTCTGTAACATGAGATGAACTTGGATTAATAATGTTAAGTATCGTTTGCAATCCAAGTTTTAACTACTGAAAAACACATGAGTTGAACTCAAAGTAAAAATGTTAAGTTCCATTTTCAATTCAAGTTTAGCTCATGAGAAACACACAGGTTGTTAGGAAAGTTCTGTGTTTGTACAAATTTTGTACAGGGAAAGCAGAACAGAATTCGGAGTAGCATGCAACAGGCCATGAGACTCTCCAATCGAGGGGGTACATCGTCTCCCGCGGCTGTCCCTGAAATAGTGGTCACTTTTCGGACACCCTCCTTGGTCGATCTGCCGCCGGAATTATCGCCGCGCAACCGATCGCGTCTCTGCCTCCGTCCCGAACCCAACGGAGGTCACTGTGGTCCAGGATCGATCCCGCGTCGACTGCTGCTCCTTTCGGTCCGGTGGTCTCCTCGTCGGACCCGAGCAGCTGGCGATCGGTGAACGCGACCCTCAACCTTCCAACAGAGGACTACCTTGAGCAGTGCGCACACCCGACCATCCCCGAACATAAGATTCTGATCCACGGGCCACTTGCCGGTATTTGGGAGGAAGCGAGGGCCCGAGTGACTACGATGCCCGCAGGACAGCTCGGCAACAGCCACCTGCAGATGTCCACTGGGGTACGTGTTTCACTATCAATTCACTAGTTACCTCTGATCGGCGCTAACATTTTTCTGTTCCTTTGAAGTACTGGATGGAGAGCGTGGTCATGTGCCAACGACTCACCTCTGTGGAGGATGAGCTGAAGAAGCTCAAGCTTTCAAGCGGCGCATCCTCTTCCCAGGGGCCATCAATCGCCGAGCTGAAGGTCGATTTGGAGAAGGCCAACAAACTCTTGGAGGCCGAGCGGAAGAAGTCCGCCGACCAAGCTATTATGTTGGGTCGGCTCGAGGCGCTGGTGAATACTTATGACAAGAAGATCGAGCTGGCCACAACCAGAAAAAATCGTGCCATTGCCAACCTGGAGCTGAAAAACCAGGAGGCTCAGTCATTCGCCCAGAAGCTCAAGGAGGCGGAAAACTTACTGACCACTGAGCGAGACGGCCGCTCGGCGGGGGAAGCTGTTCTTCGGGGGCAAGTGCAGACCTTTGAAGATGCTCTGGCAATCTCACGTGCTGCTCTGAAGACTTACCAGGAGGCTGAGTTGAGCCGATTTGAAATGATGAAGCAGGAGTACCTCCACTCGGACAAATTTACCGACAAAGTCGTCCATCGGATCGTCCGAGTCTTCAAGCTGGCGATCGATGGGATGCTTGGTTAACTGAAGGCGAGTGGTCACCTCCCCGACGCCCTGACGGATGACGTCATCAATCGTAGCTAGCTGAACGATTCGATGCCTGACGACGTTTTCGATTATCTTGAGTGAGGTAGTCCTGTAAGAGTTTTTTCTTTTTCAAGTCTGCATGTATGCCCGTCGCTCGGCGGTGCCCCTTTTTGATTAAAGGATATTCGTCTGCTCGGCGAGCTTTCTTTTTATAAATTTCCTTATATGTTTGTCCTCGCTCCTTCTAGTCGGGGATAAGTGCTAGTCTCCCATTGCCTTCAGCGAAGCATTTGACAACATGGCCCCGAGCAGGCGGGATATTCGAGGGCTCGGGTTGTCGTTTGACCCTAGATGAATTCTCTTAGGTTTAAGGTCGTCGCTCGATCGTTGTTAGACGCCTGGGTTTAACGTCGTCGTTCGACGATTTGATGAAAGCTAGAGTTTAAGGTCGCCGCTCTACCGTTGGTGGAAACTAGGGTTTAACGTCGCGGCTCGACAATTTGGCGAAGACGTGGGTTTAAGGTTGCCGATCGACCGTTGGTGGAGACTAGAGATTAACGTCGCCGCTCGACAATTTGGCGAAGTCGTAGGTTTAAGGTCGTCGCTCGACAGTTGATGGAGGCTAGGATTTAACGTCGCCGTTCGACGATTTGGCGAAGACGTTGGTGGAGACTAGGGTTTAACGTCGTCGTTCGACCGTTGGCGAAGACGTGGGTTTAAGGTCGTCACTCGACCGTTGGTGGAGACTAGAGTTTAACGTCGTCGCTCGATGATTTGGCGAAGACATGGATTTAAGGTCGTCGCTCGACCATTAGTGGAGACTAGGGTTTAACGTTGTCGCTCGATGATTTGGTGCGCCGTTCTGTCCACAATTTTGAGACCCTTAAGTTCTTTTTTACTTATCCTACAACCAGAGTACAAGGCTATCGAGATACAAATATTGACAACTACATGAGCGTCCCTCTTATCCGGCTTGGTAGGGCTGGAGATGATTTGCGCTCCATGGTCGTTCCAGTCGTCTCTCGTCCTCGTCCTCCAAGTAGTAGGCGCCCGAGCGGAGCTTTCCCACGACCTTAAAAGGCTCGCCCAGGGGGTAGGGGTGAGCAGTCAACCCGCCAAATCGACCAACCCGCTTATACCGACCTGAACCTAACCGAAAAAAATAATCCACCGTATATAGGGTCGGATGTAGGGTCCTGATATTGCATTATCTGATCTAGTAGGGCCGGATAGTTTTTTATTCTATAACCGAACCAATCCGATCTGCGATCACCCCTACTTATAGCAACTATTATTGATAAGTTGCTACACGTTGTAGCAGCTACTGTTGATATACTGTTACGCATTGTAGTAGTTATTTCCGATTAGCTGCTACAACGTATAATGAGTAGGGCCATTCTATTTATTTTCGACGTTGCTACACGTTGTACTCGCCCTACTCCTCTACCGAGTAGACGAACCATCCACATATATTTTCCAAATGGCTTCAGGTTTAGGATTGCGTACCTCTGTGACGAAATCCGTCAAGTACTGCGCCTTGATCGCTATTCGGGGCTAGTATTGGATGTCGAACTCGTTGAGCTCCGTAGTCCATTTGATTAGCCGCCCGGATGCTTCTGGATTCAGCAGCACCCTCCCCAAGGGACTATTGGTCATTACGATGGTGGAGTGGCTGAGGAAGTTCGGGCGAAGCCTTCGAGCGGCGAGTACCAATGCGTAAGCCAACTTCTCAAGACCAGTGTAGCGGGATTCAGCGTCTTTCAATATATGACTCAGAAAGTACATCGACTGTTCCTCGTCGTTCGACCTAACTACTGCCGAGCCGACTGTTGTTACGCAATCGCAAGTGTACGGTTTCATCGTCAGTAATATAAGAGATTTGTCGAATCCACAGGGACTGTTGATTAAGCACTAGAGATGTCGCAATTATGTTATCTAGACGGTCGAAAGTTAGCTTTGGCTCTTGCAAACCAACGATAGTGATTTAAGGAAGAAAGAAGGTTGAGAGAGAGAGAAGATATCTTGGAGGGAGTAAGTTTCGAGAGATGGATTCTATGATTTCGGTTTCATTGTAATACTTAGAGATACTACATAGATTGCTTAGTTTCTACCCTCTATGTCCATGCTCTTGTAAGAAGTTAGATTGGTCAATATCCTTAAGTACTAAATAGAGACGATCCTTGTGAAATCTTGTAATGGTTAACCCTTGTCACTAGGGTGCCTCGGTAGATCACAGGAATTCGTGTCTAGTAAATAACAATAAAGATAAAGGTAGATGGTACGAGTTCCTACTTCCTTATGGAGGAATTGCCTCTCCCTTCAAGAGAATGTCCTAGACGCCCGTGAACGGGTTACCCTTGTCACTAGGGCCCCTCGGGTATATGATCTAGAGCACTCTCTCTATGAGAGCATCAGTTCCTATGGGATTGTTTCCCCTTCTAAGGGAATGCCTTAGACGTCCGGAAAGAGTTACCCCTATCATGAGGGTACCTTGGTCAATACGTTCTAGGGCATCCCCTTGCGTGATCAACAATCCTCCACATCGATCAACAAAGCGTGCAATAAACATAACTACGTCACACACACAACTTCATCAAGTATGAACAAGGCATAAACAATTCATTGAATAGAAATAAGGCGAATCAACATAGTTCTAGATCTCCATCGTATTACAAATACTTCCTAATCCTAGAAGAGGATGTCTACTCCACTGTGGGGGAAGAACAACCCCAGAACATAAAGAAAAGCATACTTACAACCCTAGAACGAGAGGAAGAAGAGATGCTTGATGATTTCAATGTCTTGGGGATGCTTCCTTGCTCCGGAGATGGACAGATCGTGAAGAGACGGCGGTGGATGAAGCTCAACGGCTTTCCCTGAGGGGAGGGACGAAGTCCCGAACTAAAGATCCTCCAAAAATAGGTTTCTTGACCCTTTTATAAGCTAGGGTATGGGCGCCGCACTGCCCGTGGCACGACCGTGCAAGGTTGGCATGGCCACGCCCATCCTCTCCTCTGGCGAAGCTGCACGTCCGTGCCGATTGGCACGACCGTGTGGTCTCTGGCTCCTGCTCCCTGAGGCACGACCGTGCAAGGATGCACGGCCAGGCATTCCTTTGTTTCGGCTTGGGGTGGCACGGTCGTGCAATGATGCACCGCCGTGCACTGCTCCGCCTCTGCCATGGTCGCACGGTCGTGCAAGGGTGCACGGTCGTGCACTGCTCTGCCTCTGTCATGGCCGCACGGCCGTGCAAGGGTGCACGACCATGCACTGCTCCCTTTTGTCTGGTCACACGGCCGTGTGTTGCACGGACGTGTTCTTTGGCTTGTTTCGGTGTGTAGATAATCTCCGTTTTTGCTCCGAAAGTCGTCTCTGTCAACACAAAATCAAACAAAGAGCAGATATCCGAACAAAAGAATATATATAATGAATACAAGATGAAAGAGGCAATCATGCAACGAATATATATGAATAAAGTACGTGAATGTGCGCTAAAATATGCCTAAATGATCATAATATTAGCGCACATCAACCGCTTGCTCGGTCGATGATAAATAAATTCTGTGTGGCTCGCTGACAGTTGGCTTAGCCAATACAGGCAATGAATCGAGGTACTCCTTCAGGTCTTCGAACGTCCGGTCGTACTCCTCGTCCCATTGAAATATGGTGGCTCGGCATAATATCTTGAAGAACGGCAAGCTCCGGTCGGATGACTTGGAGATGAACCGAGACAGTGCAGTTATCTGATCGGTGAGACACTGGACTTCTTTCAGATTTCTAGGAGGTGGCATGTCCTGTCGTGCCTTCACTTTGCTGGGGTTGGCATCGATGCCCCGTTCGGTGGCAATGTAGTCCAGAAATCGTCCGTTTTTCGCGCCGAACAGACACTTGTTTGGATTTAGCTTGATATCGTACGCCCTAAGTGTCTGGCAGGTCTCCTTGATATATGCACATAAGTCAGCTGCTCGGAGGGATTTGATTAATATGTCGTCAACGTATACTTCCATGTTGCCGTCGATCTGCCGTCGGAATACTTTATTCATCAGCCTCTGATAGGTGGCTCCAGCGTTCTTCAATCTGAACGACATGACATTATAACAATACGTGCCATCAGTCGTAATAAAGCTGACCTTTTCTTGATCTTCCCGGGCGAGCGGCATTTGGTGGTACTCTTGATACGCGTCCAACATGTATATCAGCTCGCACCCAGCAGTGGAGTCTACCATCTGATCAATCCGAGGAAGCGGGTAGAAGTCCTTTGGGTATGCCTTGTTGAGGTCCCGGAAGTCGATACAGACTCGCCACTTGTTGCCCGGCTTCGAGACCAGCACTACATTCGCGAGTCAGCTCGGGAATTGAACTTCCCGCACGTGGTCGGCCTCTAGTAGCTTCTCTACTTCCGTCTAGATGATCAGATTTTGCTCGGTGCTAAAGTCTCTCTTCCTTTGTTTCACCGGACGAGCGTTCAGTCGGACATGGAGTTGGTGTTGCGTGACGCTTGGGGAAATTCCGGGGAGCTCGTGCGTCGACCACGCGAACACGTAGTGGTTTTGCGGGAGATAGGCGATCAGTTCCGCCTTCTGTTCAGCTTCTAGGTCTGACGCTATGAAAATTGTTGCTTCCGCTCGGCGAGGATGGATTTGCACTTCCTCCTCATAAACTAGAGTAGACGGTTTTTCAGCGATGACGCTTACCTCTAGTCTGGGAGCCTTTCGAGTGGATCTGGCCTCGGTCTTGACCATCACAACGTAGCAGCGCCGAGCGGCTAGCTAGTCGCCTCCGACTTCTCCCACCCGGTTGTCTACCGGGAACTTGATCTTTTGACAGTAGGTTGAAACTACCGCTCGAAACTCATTGAGGGCAGTCGGCCCAGGATAACGTTGTAGGCTAAGGGGACATCTACCACGATGAAGTTTGTGGTTCTGGTCCTCCTGAGTGGCTCCTCTTCGAGCGATATGACCAACTTAGTTCGGCCGATCGGCTGTACTTCGTTGCCAGTAAACCTATATAGTGGGGTCGTCATTGATAGTAGCTCGCCTTGGTCGATCTGGAGCTGATTGAAAGTCTTCTTGAAGATTATATTTATCGAGCGCCCTGTGTCAACAAAAACTTGGTGGATAGTATAGTTAGCGATTATCGCTCGGATGATGAGGGCGTCGTCGTGCGGGACTTCCACTCCCTCGAGGTCCCGGGGCTTGAAGCTGATCTCAGGCCCACTTGCCTTTTCTCGGCTGCATCCCACTGCATGTATCTCCAATCGGCGAGCGTATGCCTTCCTGGCTCGGTTGGAGTCACCGCTGGTCGGCCCGGCGACGATGATGCTTATTTCCCCTCGAGCGGTATTGCTTCTATTTTCCTCTTCCCGAGTGGACGGCTTGTTTTGTTCGCGGGAGGCTAGGGGATGGTCGATGGCGGACTGCTGATGATGGCGTTGTCGCTCGGGTGACCTTCTTGCACCCTCTCGCCGTCCGACGGATTGATGCCTGTGCCTCTTGTGGGGAGAGGGCGATCGCCGACGATAACCCCTTGGGGTCGGTCTGGTGATTGGCGTCAGACTACGACAATCCAATGTATTATGTGACGCCGAATGATGGAAAGAGCAAAACATGGGTGCTCATACCTTGCCTTTCGATGCCTTTGGCTGGTCGGAAGCCACATGCTGCACGATATGCGCCTTCGTTTCTTTGTGAAGCCGACCCTCGGACCTTAGCCCTTTCGACGGCTGGTGGCTGCTCGGCGGTCGCTGTTCGGTTGGCACCAAGGGTTCGACTGGTGCCTCCTTCCTTCTTGCCGCCTGGGCCTCCTTCACGTTTATATACTCATTAGCCTTCCTGAGCATATGGTCATAGTCGCGGGACGACTTCCTGATGAGCGATCGGAAGAAGTCCATAGCTACCTGATTAAATCGCTGGATGTACGCCTGGAGATATAGGAAGGCCGTTCGGAAATCCTTGAAGTTTTGTATTGATCCGTCCGGTAGTCTCTTGAACCATCGTTGTGCCGAGTCGGAGAACGTGGTAAGGAAGATCCGACACGTTACCCTATCTGTGTATTGGTGAAGGATGACTGCGTTGTCGAACTTGCCCAAATGGTCGTCTGGATCGGTCGACCCGTTGTATTCTCCAATAGCCAGTGGAGCGTAGTGTTTTGGCAGAGGGTCCTGCAGTATCGCTTCGGAGAACTGGCGATTGATCCATTCGGGGGATCTGTCGCCTTGAGGTGCCTTGCCCTTTGGGGCGGATCGAACGGGTGCTTCATCTGAAGAGGATCTTCGCTCTTGATTCACCTGCGCGATTTCCGAGGATGTCTGGAGCAATGTCGGTGGAAAGGTATTGAGGCGGGTTGTGCCTCTCCATGGGTGTCGGTCGACCTTCTGTTTTGTCCCCAAATGGAGAGTTGTTCCGGTCGGTCCTCCTGCACCGCTCGACCTCTTGACGTTGATGTGGCCTGTTGCGCCAGCCGATCAGTCAACGCCTTCTGCTGCTGCTGCTCGACTATTTTGGCCGCTCGAGCTTGCACGAGCATATCAAGTTCTTTTTGAGTGAGCGTCACAGTGTGAAGTCGTCCAACTTCTTCCATTTTCTCGGCTCGGATGCAGGTGCGTTCCCACAGACGGTGCCAAATTTGATCCTGTCCGAGAGTCGAGGCGATGGACGCTGGGGGACGTGGTGCTCTTGTTGACTGTTGACGAACTCCGAGTCGAAGGAACTTGCAACCACAACAAAGTGATCCGGAGGTAAGGTAGGACTCCGCTCCGCAGAAGGTCACTGCCACGCTGGAGGTTGAAGTCACGGTGGTCACGGGCCTCCTATCATCGTCCGATCGGGCAAGTGGGTTGCCCGATCGGAATAAGGAATGTCTGATCTGACATTATCACAGCTCGGCCACACACCAAGCTTCTGACGCTCAGAGAACCAAAGTAGCGGCAAAACAGAAGCCGAGCGGCTATCCCGCTCGGACTTACATCAGGTCTCTGAACCAGCATATGATCCTCAAGCACGACCTCCTGCTCGCCGTAATAAGGAGCCCAAGCGGCGGAGAGATGGCCGAGTGGCCATTCCGCTTGGCCCGAAGATAGCAGGACGGCCAGGCGGTTCTCTCGCTCGGCCCCAGAACAGACAAATTAGAGATCCTGCGACATCCTTTTGGGAACCCGTGCCACCGACAGACGACATGGTTGGCGGCATGGACAGGTGGATGATCGTACAGTGGAAGCTTCCACTGTCATGTCAGAGATATGCTCGGGTCATTGAGGTATGATGTCAGAGACGCTTTCCTGACATGTCTTTTCAAGGGAAGCCTTGAGAAGCGTGCATGCATCAAGAAGCGTGCACGCGCTCCCCCGAAGCCCTATATAAAGAGTCCCAAGCTTCAATGGAGGTATGAGAATTTTCTACTGTAGCTACACTGTTACTTGGCTTGTCCGCTTCCTTGCTAACACATCGCCGGAGACTGACTTGAGCGTCGGAGGACCATCGTCGGGGAACCCCTCCCTAGCTCGGCACTGACGTTGTTGTGGTTGCAGGTTCCTTCAACTCGGAATTCGTCAACAGGAGCATCACGCCCCCCAACGTCCATCGCCTCGACTCTCGGACAGGATCAATAATATTTGTCAATCTTTAGCTATTATTTTATGGTTCTATTTTTCTATTTCCGGTGAACCTATTATGTGGCTCCTTAGTCATTTCTTGGATGAATTGTTCAATAAACCATATCTGATTTCTTCAGGGGATAGATTGGAATTCATTTTTCTATAGAAATGAAATTGAAATCAAAGGCTCAATTTGAAGTGGAATTGGATGAAGGGACGTGCTTACTATGGTGGAGCCCTATCAGATTGTGTTGTTTACTAGCACATCTAATAGGTTAGTAGTCTTAAAAAACTTTCAAAGAATACAATCCTGGCGCTTTATTCACAAATTCTTTAAAAATATTGTCTTTCCTTCATACTTGTCCATATTCTAATAATATGCAGTAGTTGATAAATCATAGTTCTTAGTAGTTTCAGTATCAATGTTGAATACTGCTGAAGTCGGTACTTCAAGTCGGTACTTGTAGTGGTTTTCTAATACTCTTACCCGCACCACATTAACAACAGACAATGAAGTCGGTACTTCAAGATTAAGCTAATGACAACAGGAATATGCTAGGGAAGATGGAAGAATGTTTATTTGCCATATTATGGAAGATGGAAGAGACCGGTTGCTTCATTTGGTTGATCTCTCGTTCCACCTATGTCTCTATGCAACAGGTTTGTTACTCTTTTTTATTGTGGTGACTGGTGAACTTGCTCTCTTGTTCCACTACCCATTTTTCTATGCAACAGATTTGCTGTTCTCTTCGTGATCGTGCTGAACTCAACAACGTAGCCCATTTTAACTGTTCTTTTGTGTAGTCCCTTTGCTGAGCTAAGTTGTGTTCTTCGTGGTTCATGCTTAAGAATGGTTTCTACAGAATTTTGTCAAAGCTCATCTCAGAGTAAAAATCAACTGGCTCCAAGGATACAATGGTTTAGGAATTAAGCTCCAATTATCCTATCACAGTTGAGTTATTGGCATTTTTGACGATAATTGTATTGGCTATCATTTTTCTTCGTAGTCAGCTTCCGGCCAAAATAACACAGAATGAATGCCCATGTTTTGAGGATTGAATCCGTGGGATCCACCACCAATGCTCCAAACCAAGTGCTAATTTTTCATTCCTTTCCTCCGTTAATTGTTGTTGCCAGTTATTAAATTCAATTTAAGCCTGCAAATGAGTCTTGTTAAGTAATTTGTGCAGTTGCACTAAAATTAGAAATGAATTAAGCATGTCAAATGGTAGAGTACAAGTGTATTAGATTCTTTGTTTTTTTGATTACTCGACGCTGGCAATTAGTCCTTGAAGAAGAAAAAGGAATGGCGTTAAGGACTTTTTTTTTAATTCTGATTTGTTTGTTGGGTGTAGCCCTACAATAAAATAGCATGCGTGGTCGTCTCTCTGTTTCTATTATTGAATTGATGGATCCATTTAAACGAAAGGCCGATGATACTGAAGTGATCGTTATAATACCAAGCCATTCCTCTTTTAGAATTCATGAGCTCGCTTAATTTAGTTGTATTGTTTCAAAGGGTTAATTAATAATTTAAATTAATCTTTTAATAAGACAGCTATCTGAATAGATAATTGAATTTAATCTTTTAACGAGACTACTGCCCAATTTTCTACTTTTTTATTTGCCACTTTCTCCCATTTCTCAATTGCACAAAAAGGATGCTTTCTCCCATACGTATAGCATGCAATAATTTTTAATTCAATCGTGGAATAATATAAATCAGTGAATGAAATATAATTAAAATAATTATTATTGTGTTTAATTAGTAACATGTCACAAAGGCAATAATGAAAATCAGTTTAGTTTTTTTTTTTTACAAATGCAATGTGTACAAAGTAGACTTTGTGATCCTCTAAAGATATTTGAATCAAAATTATGGGGGTTTTTGAACCCAAAAACCTAACGTTGGGGGTAAAATTGAGTTCCCACGGTATTTCAGTTTGGCCAATGCCTGAATCACCCTCTATAATCTTGAAGAGCTAAGTTGCCAGGCACATGCCAACCGATGCAAATAAGCAACAATTAAATATGCTCAAAAAATTACCAGAACCATAATAAAATCAATTATGCAATGAGCATACTGCAGCACAATGTTGAAGGCAAAATTGATGCTACAAGAATTGTATTCTTAACCACTGGTTATTTGTGCTACCTCAGCATTCGCAAATGCAAAATATCATATGATTAAATGATTCCACGAACCCTTTTAACCTTTTACGCACGTAATAACAGTCAAGGGTTCCTTTTCTAAAAATAAAATGAAAAGGAGAAAAAAACGTCTTTATATACAAGCAGCAGCCGTTAAATTGTGTAGGAACTTTATCGCCATCTGCCTAACACAGTTTAACTATTTTATTCAAGCAAAACAGGCTGAAAACTAGTAGAAGGTTGAACCTAGACAATTTATAACCATCCCCGAAGGTCTTGGCAGCACCCTCCGTCTATTAACTTAGATGAACCATTATACATCGAACTTAATTTCTGGAGGCAGAGTTTAATAATAACACAAAATTAGGACACAATTTTACCAATAACTAAATTCACCAAATATTCAATAAGGTAACACAAATTAATGTATTAAGCATTGGACCTATGAAATCAAAATATGAGGGTATCTTGCTCATGATGGTAACGCAAGAATAAGACATTGACCAGCGGAATTAGCTAGCAGTTAAAAAAGAATTACTGGTACCAAGGTATAAAAGCAACTGTTGTCAGAATGCAAGCTGGTGACTACAAACTTTGTAGTCATAATGATATTTGGATTATTCACTTGGTACCCTTATCAAACAAAGACTCAAATACCAACACGAACCTAATACACCTATCGATCACCTGCAAACCTTTTTTAGAAAGTCAAGTGAGATACTTCAATGTACCACCTGCATTTAAACTCCAGAGGGACTTAAGACTTGTGGTCCAAAAAAACATAGCTACTTGTGTGATAAAGCAAGCACTAGTAATCTAAGTAGATGATACCAACAACTAAAGATAGGTTGAAATGAGAATTGAATACAATGCCTAACAATTTTTTTTTAAAAAAAAACATCAATCATGGAATTAAAAAAAAAAGTTTAATTCAGAATGATCCCAATTGTAGTTGAACCATCTTTGACGAGCTCTTTACATTAAAACATATAAATATATAATAATTGGTTGTTCAAATACTTGTGCTTGGTTAGAAAGGTATTAAGAAGCACATGCAAATCTGAGCTATACCTTAATCCTTACACTGCAGTATTTTAAGAAAACAAATTAGACGCATTTGGACACTGAACAATGCCATTTGCAATGTAGCATAAAGTTTAAGATGAAGATCTACTAACCACTATAACATTTATCAGATGTCTTATTTGGTCCCAATATTCTAAATAACTTATTAGAAAGTGAGATGGATAAAGTTGATCAGACACGCTCAAGCAGTTCACTAAGCTGCTAGAAAGCCAGCCCCACAATCAGGTCAGTATCAGGTAATTGTAGCTTAATTTTAAATGAAAATGATTCAAACAATATGCTAATATGTATTAGATAACCCTATTCAGCAAAAACTGAAAACGAAAGATAAGTAGATATTACCATATTGATTTAACAGCACTAGCAAGAGATCCCGCCGCTCCAATCTAAAGTCTCCAGAATGCCAAAGAACAAAAAATCAGAATTGAAGAGCTTGAATTTGAATACATATATAATAAGCAGATGTAGATATTTATTTTCTAAACCAATTTAAATTGATAAAAAAAATCCAGTCCATATAGCCTAGGTACAGAAAATATACAATCAAGAATATTATATCTATGAGTAAAACAGAGATGAAAATTACCAGTGCTAGTGAGCAATAAAGAGTATAATATAAAATATAGCATAAATAATACATAAACCCAGATCATTTTGATGCTGAAGATACTACATGACAATTAAAATAGCAGAAGAATAAGAAACTGTCAAATCAAATCTTTAAAATCAACCATCATAGATACTATATTTCCCAAGAGATACATAATATAGGTTCAAACCCAAAGACTATCTTTCACTGGAGAACTGTAGTATCTACAGATCAAAAGACTCTCCTGTCCAAAATCATTCGTAAGCATATTAAGCTGCCCATCAAACTAAACATGCTACCTTCTTTGGTTGCCTTCTTAGCACCTAAAAGAGTGTTGATAGTAAATAGCCCTGATAGAACAAAAGAGAGAATTAGATGCTTAATTCCCAAAAGTTTATTGTAAGAGAACAGATTTTGCATAAGTTGTAACTCAAGTAATACAGCAGTCCAAATTTTGAGGCCAAATAACCCATCAACTTAAACAGTTAAATGATAATTTTTTCACGCAAATTATTTCAAGTTGAGCAAAGTTATGTCTGACATGATAAAGATGAAATTTCTCTGTGGTCTTATGCCAAAAGTACTTGTATTTTCAAAAAGAACTGAACTATGAACAAGGATTCACATATTTCAATACTGCCAAGCAGGCTGAATGAGACAGCAGCAACAAAACAATTGTCAATTCTATATCTCCAAAAGCAACGAACAAGAATAATTTACAAAGAAAATGCCTTCAGCAAGTTATCTTACAAGAAACAGATTAACATCCCAATGATAAGAACTCCCATGTGAGAAGGCATTCAAACCATTGATCTCTTCGACTCCTCATTAACATGATCCATGATGCTCCAGCCGAGTGAAAACACAAATAAATGCCCAAGAATTAGATGGGTGGGAAAAAAATTTAGCTCACAAGGTAGATGTGAACAGCATTTTGACAGTCAATAAATCAGCATCATAGTTCACTTGCCCGTGATAAATGGATGACTCAAAGCTTGAGAAACTGTCATCCTCTTTTCAGGGTCCAATACAAATATTCGATCTAAAAGATCCTTAAAACTTGATAACAATTTGGGATCCTCGCCAGGAAAACTCGATATGAGGGCACAAATGTCCTTTGGCTTAATGTTGAACAGTAATCTCTTGATAGGCTGTACACAAGAGAGAAAGCTGTTATAAGTATGTCCAAAATCATTCTAAGAATATAAAAACAAGTGGTGTTAAAAAAAAGGCAAAAGAATAATAATACAAACCTTCTTTGTAACTGGATCCTCCTCAGTGGCATGAAAGTTCAAATCTTGATCAAAATGTTGATCTGTGAAGGCACCCTGCAGAAAATGAAATTTAAACATAATCCAGAGGCACAAAAAAAGTACTAGCGCAGAATGAGGAACTTTCTGCATGACACAATTGAGAAAAACAAACAAAAATTTGTGACATGTAATATGACACAAATTGCAGAGTATATAATTTCAATTCAGTATCAAACATTTCAAAGACATAATGTCTCCAGGAGGATAAATTCTGTTTGATTCTCACCTTGCGAAGCATCTTTTTGGGAAAAGGACCCTTTAACTCCATATGAAGTCGAAGCATGTCATTGTTGGATGGCCCAGGAAAGAGCACTTTTCCTGTGTAAAGTTCATAGAGACAACAGCCAACTGACCACATATCCATGGGATGGTCATATGGCAATCCAAGAACTACAAAAGGGAATCTAATCAGTCTGCTAATACATAACATGATAACAAGATGATCTGAAAGTCATGCTGGTATAAAGAAAAAAAGGCTTACGAATACAAGAATTTGATGAACCAAAAAGGATAAACACAATATATATAGAATGAATGTGTCTCTAAGGAAAAGATTTACAGAAAAAAAAATTGATTTGAATCAACACTTACTTATTTCAGGTGCACGATAAAACCGGCTAACAAGATATGGGGTAATCTCATTCTTACCCGCAAACATGGCGTTCCCAAAATCACAAAGCTTTAGAACATTTTTGGCCTCATTTACCTGGGTGTAGAACCAAAATTTACACATGAGATTAGATATCAGCAAAATCTCTCACTTGTTCAAACAGAATGAAATGGGAATAAAAAGCAATCAAGAATAGCTACCAGCATATTATCTGGCTTAATATCACAATGCAGAACGCCACAATTTCTGAGGTGTTTCAGCGCAATGAAAAGCTGCTTCGCGTATGCCCGCACAGCAGTAAGCTTGAGTCCAATGTTACGACCAAATTTCTTTAGAACCTCACGAAGGTTCATATGAAGAGATTCAAAAACTAAGCAAAGATGATTCCGATACTTGAAAGATGAGATGAACCTAACACAATGCCGCTTGTCCTCAGGATCAGCTCCCGCCAATTTCTTCAAAATGACTAGTTCATCTTGACCAGCCTTGTACCTAGAGGAAATTTTAAATCACATATTAAATAGATGAAAATTATTTAAATAGCTTAGGAAACACTTTCTGCACTTAAATATAAAGGTATTATTATTTTACATGGTTTCATTATTGCGTATTATTTTAATAGCTACTTCAGGATCACTCTTCCTAGCCTTGAGATCCTTTACACGGACAACTGTGGAGAAAACACCCTTTCCATGAGCTGCTATAACTTCATAACGACCATCAAGCACTTCCCCAAACCTGTAACCTGAAGACGGAAACTAGCTTATGAAAAGGCAAATTCTCAAGTTCAACAGAACAATTGAGAGGAAAATTGCTATACCAAAATATGGACAAACTTACTATAATAACCCTCTGCATCATCCCAATTGTCATAAAGACAACTTTGATCTATTTGTGGTCCTTCATCCTTGACCTACAGAGATAGAAACACATACTAGTATAAGAAGATAAATTTAAATAGCATTTGCTATCAACTCCACCAACCAATGCTGATTGCCTTGTAACCTACTCCAAAAACAATGTATGAATAAATAAAATGAAAGCTTCATCTAAGAAAAAAAATGTATCAATGAAAGTCAGGTGCATTTTAACATGTGTAGCAGCATTTACAGATTATATAACACATTAAGAAGATAACAGATAAAATCCACAGCATGCAATTTTTTGAAAGGGATAGCACAAGGATTAACTTGGTATATGCATACACTAAATCATGCCAATCTCAATCAGATATCTCTAGATAGGCAATAATAGACCACATTATTAAGTAATACCTTGAGGAATAAAGTTTATGACAAACAAATAATATATAGCCTAGTCCTATAGTAACATACCCTTATTTAAGTATTAAGCTAGTGAGAAATTGGCCAATGAGATCATCTAAATCTAACATTGTAAAATTATATTCCCTTGTTATGCATAGATAACAAGAACACATTCACAACTCAAGAGTAAAAGCTTTGATTCCTTAACGGTGACACATGTAAGTTACCATATTCCAAATTTTTAATCCAGGTTTCCTACTCTTTTATTTTTGGAACAATATCACTCAGGCCTATTTTCACCTTTCAATTATTTATGTACTATTCTCCCTTTCCTATAAACAAAAAAAAAGGGGACTACCAGCTAACTATTACCACCCAATGGCAATAGAAGAAAACAGGATTTAGAACCTTTTTGTATAATTCTTCAAAACATATATGAAATTGTCCAAAATATAAATTTTAATCCAGTTGGCTTCAATGAATATCAGATTATTAATAAATTAGTTTTCTTCACTACATTCAAAATAATATATTTAATTCCTTAACCTTCCCATAAAAAGGATTACAACTAATCCAGATTGCAAGAAACCATAGGCTTTTGTGGATCCAGATAGCAAGAAACCATAGGCTTTTTTTGGGATAAGGAGGAAGAATCAGAAGGGAAAGAGAAGTTCAAGATCTGCTATTGGGGAGAAAATATATTGTTGAGGTGGACAAGAAAAAAAGGAAAAGATTTTATGCCTCTTCACGTAAAGAGCCTCTAAATTGAGAAAATTATAGAGGGAATTAATAGTTTTGTTTTCCTTTATTTAGTTACAGAGTCTTCAATTTGCACAACTCTTGGAGAAAGAATTAGTAGCTTTTGCTTCCCTTCATTTCCCATTCTAACTAGTATACAAAATTCAGAGAACAATGTTTCTGTTAGTTTCACTTGCTCTGTCCTTCCCCACTCCATCATTTTCCCATACTTTTCCTTGCTAATTAATTTCCTAATAAGCCCAAACATTGGTGCTATGTTACTAAAAGATGCACCAAAGTGAAACTAGATAAGAGACATTGCCAATATAATATATTTTTATCTAGAATATTAAAAACTATAGGAATTTGTTCTTGTAAATACCATAACATAATATTTGCTTGCAAGGTACACTAAAGCCATGGATGATCTGCCGCCACAAAATAACTAATCCATGTACCAGTCAACTTTTTCCAATTGCTAAAATATGCTGCAAAGTTTATATCACCAAGCATGGAACACTAAAGCCATGGAACCTCAAGAACCTTGATCCACATGAACTAGGGGAACCATCTCTAAGACAAATTGTAACACCTATATCCTCTGTTCCCCTTAAGTCCATATTTACTACTTTGCTAAATGCAACTATCCATATAATAGGTAGCTAGAAAACAACTAATGCAGCTGAATCAATCATCCAAAAACAGTGACTGAGTATATCCTTCATTCCCTCTAAGTTAGTCTATATTTATTACTTTGCTAAATTCACTATTCATATAATGGTTAGCTATAAGAAAAAAAAAAACAGAACCAACAATCCAAAAATGACGACTGTATAAAAATTACTATCACATTAAAATCGAAAGTTGAAAAACTGCACGGTGTATAGAAAGGACTTAATATGCAATGTCAAAGAGTTTACCATTTTGCTAACCCCAGCAGGTGATTCTCCAAATATGTCATCACTAAACATGTCTGTAGATCTCTCACTCTAAATAGAATAAACAGATAAGAAACCAACTTTAATAATGAATTAATTCAGTAAATAACTATGCTGAAACTAACCTTTGGTGTACCCTCCCCAAGTTCTCCAGCAGTGTTTGATGCTTTATCAACCAAATTTACAATTTGCACAGGTGACTTCTTCACAGTAAATGATGTGTCAACATCAGATGCATCTCCAAAATCATTTGCACTTTCAAGCTCATGACCATTAGGTTTATCCACAAGAACTGTAACTTGTGGGCCTTGTTGCTTCTCCTTATCCAAAGTAGCTTTATCATTTGCTTCAAGTTAAAAAGATGAAGACTTATCATCCAAAGTAAAGTTACAGTGAGGAGAAATCATAGATGAAAGTATGCACATAGATTAATCTTATTCGGATTATCAAACAATATGGAAGTTGATGAGCAAAGTGTATTACCATTCACATTGCCATCAGATGAAGATTCAGCCTGTTGTAGCTGACGTTGTCTGTATTTTTCCAATATAGCTTGCCTTCTCTTTCGGCTTTCTTCTTTAATCTTATCAACATCTTCTTCATCCTGCTTGGCAAGTTGTTGTGTAATCCTTTCTTGGTAGTCATCTTCTTCTTCCTCCCTGATATATATAGAATATGAGACATTAAAGGCAATAAGATTAAAAGGTGCAATCAACCACAGATGCCCGATATGAACCATACCTAATAGACTTTTGCTTGTCTTCTTTGGGATGGTCAGTATGAAAACCTTCCTCCTTAGACCGTGATTTGTCCTTGTGATGCTGCGATTCATCATGCCTTGAGTGTCTAGATTCCATGTGTTTATCCCTGTTAGCACCCCTATCTTTTTCTATCTGTCCATGATTTCTAACATTCTGCACATTAACCTCCCTGTCCCAAGCTCGATTCTTATCTCTATGATCATCAACTATGTTTCTTTCCTGTCTACTATCCCGCCTCTCCTTCTTAAGGTCACTATGGGAATCTCTAACTCTTTCGCTTTTACTACTGCTGTATCTTTCTCTATTCCTATCCTTGTCTCGGACATCATGATTGTCCTCCCTTCTATCATATCTACTATAACTACTACTCTCTCTTTCTGAACGAACTTCTTTTTTGAACTCAACATTGTCTTTGTCTCTAGCGCTGCCTCTGGATCTTTCCCTTACATTATCTCTTGCACGACTTCCATGCCGGTGCTCCCAATCATGTCTGTTATGACTGCCAATCCTCTCTCTTTCCCTATGAGTCCTTTTATCTAAGTCCACATTATCCCTGTCTCTGGCACCTCTACTGTTTCTTTCCCTCTCCTTTTCTTTGTCCCAATTTCCATGCCTGTCATCTTGTATTCCACTGATGCTATTCTCTCTTTCATAAGGTAGTTCATTATTGCTTGCTCGATTAATAGCAATGTCATTATCCAACCTATTATATCTACCAAAATCATCCCTTGAACCTCCTGAATCAACTGGATCATCACCATTGGCTAAGGGTCGTGAAACCTTCTCAGAAGATAGCCTCTCTGTGTGATCACAGGACTTGGACCTATCTTGATGTAGTCTGTCATCATGAAAACTTTCAGAAAATGGAGATCTTCCAATTTCACGGTGCTTGTCCATCAATCTTTTGGCAGAAATGGATCTGCTCCTATCAGATTGCCTTCCATAAACATCCCTTGAATCCACATAATAATCACTCGAGTCAAGCATCCCTGAGTCACTGTCAGAATTTCTTTTTTCAAGGTCATCCTCTTTTCTATGATTTATTAAATGAGAATGTTCTCTAGAGACAGGAGATCTTGAGCTTACGTGAACTTTTGAGTCGTGTACATCATTCTCTGATGATTTTCGTTGTCTTTTTTTAGCATTTGTTTGAAATGCAATTTTTTTCTCCTCGTCACTAAAAGATACATTCTCAAATTTCAAGGATAAAGTACCTTCATCTGACATAGCTCTCTCCAGATGATCTCTGTCACTCTTGCTAGAAAAATCATTTCCATGAACAACCTGATTGTGATCAAGTGCCTTCATATTTTGCGTGCATGAAGTATCTTTGGGCACATGCAAGATCTGCAACCATAGCAACATTGGTAAGTTCCTGTAGTACAACTACAATTTGGTATCAAGAAAGTAAGAATCAATAAGAGTGGATGGTTTCTTTTACTTCACATCTAAGATATGCAACCATTGCAACATGGGTAAGAAGTTGCCTAGTACAACTAAAATTTCGTATCAAGAAAGGTAAGAATAAAAAAAAAGTGGATAGTGTTTTACACTTCTAGTAAGAAAATAAGGTTTCTAATTTTGTCCCTACGGTACATACATAAATTTAGATGGAAGACATTCTAGAAAGATCAAGGATAGCAGATAAAAATTCTACATGCATGTGTATCATGACAATAAAAAATGAGATCCATTTTCCACAACTTCATTGGACTAATAGCATCCATACATCAAACTAGTATACTAGCTAAAGCGCTAACTTACTGAGTGAAAAAAAAACTGAGATTCTGATTTTGAAATTAAGACCCTCAAAAAGTATGGAAGAGGCGAAACTCAACAAAACCGACCAGATTTGTGTCACCATCAAGACCGGCAGAGTTAATCTCGCCTGATTCAGCATCAGAACTCCCACCGAGCTTAAATCCATCGAACTTCCCGCCATTAACCTCGGGACTCTCTTCGTCCTCCTCAAGAATCTCTCCTTCCTCTCGCTCATCGTCGACGACCATCGGCTCTACGGATGAACCCGCCACCACCTGGGGAGCGGGTGAGCTATCCCGAGCATCTTCACCGCTACCGTGCCCCTGCCTGCTTCGGTGATGGTGTCGGCGGCGGTGATGGTGGTGGTGGTGCTTCCGCCGCTTCGACGAGCCCTCGGCACCATGATCGTCCGAAGACCTTTGGTGCATCGAGGAGGGGGAAAGCGGCTCCCCGCCAGGCATGGCAACGATCTCGATTTCGGGGACGGAGGGATAGGGTTAGGGTTTCGCAATGGCAAATAGGAAACGCGATGCAAATAATTGTGGGTACCGAAAAGATCGAAGGAGTCCATCGTTTCATTATATTGACTTGGTGCTTAACGTAACGGGTCGGATGGAAAAACGTAAGCCGTTATAATGGCATTTATCACTTAAATACTTGCTCGACCAAGGTGTAATTTTCATATAGGGTAAAATTATGCCGTGTTCGAATTATTAAGACTGCTGAATTGCTGTCTCTGGAATTGATCACACTGCTCAATTTATACCCTGGTGGGAAATAACTTAAGTCATGAAATTGAATTGAATTCTATAAAAAATTGAATTCAATTTTCATGTTTGAAATGAATTGCAACTTAAGTTATGAAATTCTTATGTTTTATCATTGTAAATTGCTTTTCCCACCCCCTCTGACAGCCCACCCCCTATCTCTCTCCTGCTAAATGACCTTTTAACCCTTCTTTCTTTAAATAACAAGTTATGTTTTTCTCATTTTATTTACCTCTTTAATTTTTTTTTCAATTTTATTTACTTCTTTAGTTTTATTTTTTTAATAAATTTTATTTATTATTTTTCTCATCAATTTTTTCATTTTTTATCTATATTTTACTTTTAATTTTTTTATAAATAATAACCCCTGAAATTTACTATTAAAAAAATAAAAGATTACAAGAGATCTAATCCTCTATTCCAATATCACCTGTCTCTGTTCCCACTTGTTACCTCAACCCACCGTCGGCGGCACCACCGACAGCCTTCGGTCGTCGCCTCGATTAAAATTATATCCTAGGGGGAAGGTGAACGTAGTGGGGTCATATCGATACGATCAACGCCGAAATTTGGCCGGATTTGAACAGACTTTCCTTCACCATCGATCTGAGTCCCTGCTCAAATTCGGTCAAATTCCGATATCGATCGTGTCGATGACGATCCTCCTCGGTTTACCTTCCCCCTAGGGTATAGTTCTGGTCGGGGCGACGACCAGAAGCCGTCGGTAGCGAGCTGGAGGTGACGAGTGGAACATGGGGAGAGAGAAAATTGGAGACATAGGATCCGATTTTATATTACAAATATAAAAATAGTATGATATTCTTGTCGAAAAAATACTTAATAAAAAAATAAAAAAATAAAAATAAAATAGAATAAAACATAATATAAAGATAAATAATATGATGGAGCTGGGAGCGAACGTGTGAAATGTGAAAATCTACTATAAAAAATAAATAAAATATTACAAATATATAATAAAAAATTATTTAAAAAGAATAAAATTGATAAAAACTGATTAAAAATTAAAACTGTTAAAAAAAATTTGATAAAAAATTGATTAAAAAGAAATAAAAATTTGTAAAAAAAGAACACGGACACTTAATATGGCCCAGGGGTATAAAGGTCAAAAAGTGAGTGGGGTCGGGTGGTGAGTGTGTCAGGGGAGGGGGAAAAAGCAGGTCTCTTTATCATTTTATCCTTCTCTCTTTTTTCTTTTCTTTTTTTACAAAGAAGAGAGAATGAGAGCACAATGGACATAATATGGAGAATTGAATTCCCTATCTAAATCACACATAAAGAGGTGTGATTTACTTTTGCCTTGTTTGATGGAATTGGAATTGAATTCCATATCAATTCTTAGCTAAAAAATCATTCCAAAACATAGAATTCAATTCCAATTCTAAAAGGAATTGAATTTCATATCATTCCAAACAGGCTGTACGGATAAACTAAATACCTGAATTAAAAAATAAAAATAATAAATCAAGATAAAAAGATATTTTTTATAAATTGACTTAAAATTTTTAATAATAAATTCAACTTCCTCTATATCTCCACACCAAGGGGGAAAAAAATTATTTCCACTTTTTTATATAAATTTTTCTTTACTTTAATTTCTTAATACACACCGATTTATAATTTTTTTAGGGTCGCAGTTCCATCGCTCGCCCGCATCCATATCTTTACATGATCTTTCCTCGTTGCACAGTGGTTTGTGGCCTGCATTCTCTCCAACAGTAGAGTTGCGGTAAGCGTAAGTGTCATATATACTCGTTCACTAGGACAACTAGGGATGTAAATGAGTCAAACCGTTCGTGAGCTATTCGAAGCTCGATTCGATAAATGCTCGTTTAATGAGGCTCGTTAAGATAAACAAATCAAGCTCAAGCTTCATAATATTCGGCTCGTTAGCTCCTGAACATGTTCGTTAAGCTCATAAATCAATTTTTAAATAATAATAATAATAATTTTAATATTGAATTTATAGATTTTACACTCTACTTATGAAAAACATAGGCAAATATATTAAATTTATTTATTAGAATAAAATTATAAATTTTAACAAGAATATTATAATTTTTTAAAAATATATAATTTAATTTTTAATGAATATTTAAATTTATAATTTATATTTATTAAGCTCGTTTAGGCTGGATAAAAATTTGAATAAGCTCGTGAGTCATGAATATATTCGTTAAATAAAGCTCGAGCTCGACTCGATTATAAATAAGTCAAACTCAAATATCAAAGAGTTCGACTCGAATCGGCTCAATTACACCCCTAGGACAACCTCAGATATTGCACGTTCAATTTTCGATGCTCTTCACGTATAATTGGGTAAGTTTAGCACTTTATATCCCAATATATACAATAATCTCTTAGAGGTGGGAGAATATTTTATATATACACAGAAAGTTCTCAAAATTCAATATGAATGATCTTGCACTGACACTCCTATAAGGAGCAGCCACCAGTTAATTGTTAAGAACACTGACAAAGTTATTCGAAGGAAGAAAGGGTAAATTATCTTCGATATTGATTAGATCATGAAATAAGAAGGAAAACGAGGCGTCTGAAGATGTCTCTGAGGAGTAACAAGGCTAATGAGGGGTTAGAATGGAGACTGAGTTGTCCTGATCTTCCACTCCGACACCGAAGTGAGACTCCGGTAAAATATATGACACAGATAAATAGGAATGTGATCAACTATATAAAACTTGAATGTAAAAACATATCATACCCGCAAGAGCGGGCCTGAGATGGCACAGAGATGGAGGCGATGGCACGAAACCAAAGATGGTACAGAGTCGGAGGGCAACATGGAGCCAGAGGATGGCATGGAGACGGAGGATAACACAAAACTGGAGGACGGCATAGAACCGAAGGGCGACACAAAGTCGAAGGGTTGGAGGGAAGGTATGGAGGGATCCAACGTTAGGAAAATATTAAGAGGATCATTTGCTATCTTAAAATCACTATTCGATCTTCATTGTCACTTTTTGTATTGTTGTTCTTCATGGGAGTTGATGCATACATTGATGCAAATTGGAACAATTCTTCAAGATGTAATTTTGAAAGAAGAGATTAACATTAAATGATTTTAGATGTATACCTAAAATATGGTGCGATAATATTTGAGCAACATATCTTACTACAAATTTAGATTTTCATGCTCAAATAAAAAATATGGAGATAGATTTTTTACTTTGTATAAGAATGTGTAACAGCTAAGCAACTATCAATATCATGCATCTCTACATAAGATCAGGTTGTTGACATTTTTACTAAGTCGTTATCCATATAACAATTTAATAGATTGACTATCAAACTCAATATTTTACGCATTCCATTAAATTTGTTGGAGGTAATGACGACAAGAATAAAAGTACAGGATAATAATAAGAAGATTTACTTTTGAATATTAATCCGTAATGAATTTTAATTACTAAAACTTATCATATATTTGAACTGTAATCATCACCATATTTGTAAATTGAGATCACAGAACACGTGTTATCATCCTATCTATCATAATACTTTCTATATATTATTTAGACAATATGTGTAAATAAGCTCCTCATTTTATAATAATAAAGTCATATATTTCCTTCTTGTTGTTCTTTGGTCTTGTTTTAGAAGAGAGAGTAGTGGGTTTAATTTGGAATTTATTGTTTTAATTAAAATTTAGGTTATGTTTGGTAGTGTGTAATTTATTTTGTAATGTAATCAAGATTATATTAAAGGTTGATTATTTTATTTAGCTTAACTTTAAACTTGTAAGTGAGGAAAGGAACGGAATTGAAGGTTTAGGTTAATAAAAAATAAATTAATATGTTTAATCCATTAATAATTTCATAAATATTATAATTTTTGTTCAAATTATAAATGTATCCATATTAATTATCCTATTTAAGAATTTTACTTTAAATTTTAAATAAGATATTTAAAAATTTTTTGTATGAGTTATTATATTCATTTCCTAAATTTTATATTTATAAATAGTATTTTTCTAAATTTAAAAAATGATTCTATTTCTATACATTATAGATCATGAGAGAGAATAAATATGAAAATTGATATATAATGTAATAAAAGATAATATTTAAATTTAATAAAGTAATTTTTTATTTTAAATTATATATTTTAGATAGAAAGCTGAAATGCATGGCCTAAGGGTCTAATATAATTTTTTATTTTTAAAATTAAAAGTTTTTAATAAATATCATTATAAGATATTTATAATCATATTTAAAAATAAATATCCATAATGAAACTTTATTATACACATAGCGGATGCCACAAAATATATAGAATACAAAAACTCTCACATGAAGTAAATTTTCAGGATTGCTTTTTACGATCTAGGGGATGATCCCTAAATATACATTGATGAAATACATGATCCCCACTTATAAAATAGGTGGCTATCATTTATCCCACCAATACATATTTAATAATCATCTTCTGAACCGCAAAAAATGATCTAAAAAATCAGGACTCGACACACATTATCCTTCCACCACTTTATTATTCAGAGATAGATATTATACTGATTGATTTATACAGAACTCCACATATTTAGCTCTATCCTCTAATCCGTAAAATACGAACTTCAAGTTCCCACCTGTAAACTCACAAGACTCCTACAAACGACGACCAGACAACCGAGTACAGAAATTCTTACTGACGACAATCAGACAACAGATAAGACACCTTACAACGATCACCACCAGACCACCACCAAAGAACCAGACCTCCGAGACTCATAGTATGACCAGACAAAGACTGTCGGGACTTACCAACCCCAAATGATACCGCCGCCGTCATTGCCACCGCCGCTGCGGTTGCCGCCGCCGCGGTCACTTCCAGACCTACGAGACTGTTGAGACATAACGACCCATGATACCGCCGCCGCTACCACTGCTGCCGCCGCTACTATTACCGCGTTGAAATTGACCTTCGGAATATCTGTATTGCGGAGGATCTTGGGTTCTTTGTCAACGTCCTCAAGTTTTCCATGAATTTCTTGCGCCGCTGTAGCGTTCGCCGGTCCTTTGTTCGTCTCTAATTCTTCAGTCCTTTGAATTAAATATTCAATACTTTCATTCAAATCTTCAGATATTTGATTGAAATCTTCAATTTTCTGACTGGAAACTTCAATCATTTCCAAAGCTCGATCCTCTATCCTTTGATTATAGTCAGTTTGGTAACGCTCTATCCTTTGGTTAAATTCGATAATCCGTTGGTTACACTCATGAAGCCTCTGGTGCGGGATCCTTGGTCTGGACCGGAGGAGATCCTGCTTTGTGGATGGGATGACTGGACTCCACCGGTTTAATATATGGGATCCAGTTCTTTTAGAAGTCAGATCTCTATCTCTGGGTCTATAAAAAAAATAGGTAAGGAGATAGATTACTTATAATTATGATCGGATTATAGATGTGATTCGATCGTAATTGGTTACGATCCCTCTCTAGATTCATCGTCCCTCCATATTATAGTTTGGGCTAGGGCAGATGGCCGGAGGCCACCCATGCTTGGCGCTCGGCAGCCTGGCCACTTGTTCACCATCGGCGACCTCCGGTCATCTGTCCCGACGCAAATTATAACCCGAGGGACGAACCGAGAGAGGGATCACAACTAATTACGGCCGGATCACGACCACGATCCATGTGACAAAAGGCGAAATCGCTCGCCCCCAGCGCCCTCGCCGCACCCGACCCCAGGCTATCACGAGGGAAGTAAATCACGGCAGTCAAGAGGGCAAGTGATGGTGGGGTGAGTTGCACAGGGTCCGGAGATTTATGCCCTGACAGCCTTGCGATTACAAGTGGTCCATCCAAATCATCTAATCAATATAGTGATCCACCTCTGGAAAGCAAAATATGATCCAAAAAATCCGTGCTTTTTTTAGGGACAAGAGAATTGAGACCAGAACAATATGGACCAGGGGATGGACCACATGAAATTCCGACTGGATCGTGGTCGTGATCCGTCCACAATTGATTACAATCCCTCTTTGGGTTCACCGTCTTCTCTAGATTATAATTTAGGCCGAGGATGACCGGAGACCACTCGGAGACGGCCGATGGTGGGCAAGTGACCAAGTTGCTGGGCCCCAAGTGGGAGGCGACTTTCGGACGACCTCCGACCACCCGTCCCGATCCAAACTATAACCTGAAGGAACAGTAAATCCAAGAAGGAATCACAATCAATTACACTAGGATCATAACCACGATCTAATCGTAATTCTGTGTAGTCCATTTTCTAATCTAAAAAATATGGACCAAAAAAATCTGATCCTAAATCTATGAAAATATCCAAGAGTGGTCAAGGGATCCTAGGTCTAGGATCCCTGCTCGTAATCTCAGATTTCTCCTTCAGATCTGTTGTGTCAACTTCTGCAAATTATTTGCCTTATAATTAATTTATAGTATATCATTCTGGATTCACTCTGTAGTATAGCAAATTGTTATAATCAAAATTGGTTCCTGAAAGGGTAGGGCGTGGAGCATGAAAAACAAATGTTTTTATGAGAGTTTTATACGAGAAAATAAGTGATTGCTGTTTCCTTCAAGACAAAGAAACACCAAGAAATTTCTAGATAATATATTTCATGGCTAAACAGTGAACACAACGGGCTTAAAAAAACAATATTACAAGGATGGGACTTCGAGAAAATATATTTCATGGGTTTTGAAACAACAATGTCACAAGGATGAGCTAGAATTTCGTCATTAACAAAATGTTTGTGATCCTCAAGGGATCAAACATTCTATAAACACTCACCCATTAAGTCCAGCAAATTACTCACGTTGCAATTGCAGAATAAACACGAGAAACCTCAGAGGGCCGACCAGACCATGACAAGCTCGCCACGGGTGCTTGCAGCCTCAACAAACCAGCATCGTGACTAATTTATGCTACATCTTTAACATATAAGAACACGGGAAATCTTATATGTACAGACAATAGATTGATTTCGATCTACTTTTCTATGCCTTGCTGCAAATATTGAATCAAGTCATAGCCAGCCGTGCTCCACTTGTTGTACGCGTCATTGCATGTTCTAATCATGAAATTCGCGGCCTCACGTTCAGTCATCTCAGGGTGGAATCTCTTCCGAAGATTGCCTATGGGATCTCCTCTGCTAAAGCACGGTAGACCACTGTCAATCATCAAAAGCACCGTCGTAATGATTCCCTGCATGTGGACTCGTGCTGCAAGGTATCCTTTGACGCACAAGCTGAAATAACGGGGCAAATGAGTGAACACTATAAGCAACTCTTAGCAAACAGTTACACGTCAGCTGTAAAATTCCTAAACAGTGAAGCCTGGGGATGCCGTTACGTATGGCTAGCATGACTTTGAATTGCTACTACTGCATAGCACAAGCTATTCATTGATATGGACATTAAACTTTCAATGAGTTACATTTGCAGCAGTATTGAGTTTGGTGATAAAGCTTTCATTTCGTAATTCTGTGATGGTTTGTGCAAGTATGACATGGCAAATGAGCTCCTTAAAATAATCTACAAATTAGGCCAACTTTAAATTTACACATTTCTGGTGTGACTTTGTACAGTACCTCAATGTAGTCACACATGCAGCAGGATATATAGACAAGTATATGCAAAATGATTTTGTCAACATGCATCATATTCAGTGAGAGAACCTTCTCACCATACAAGCAATCAAATAAGGAAACAATTACCTGACAAACTGGTTCCATGTTTCACTCTTCATTGATCCAGAAGGGTCAAGCAATTGAGTCATCTCATGACTTAATTTGAAGTGGGCACTTTCAAATCGCATATTACCACCTGGTGATGTTTCCAATATGAATCCAAAATCTATGTGAACAAGCCTTCCCTGGCTGTGAATTAGGATGAGTTAGTTACTAGAAAGTCATCAAATCTGTGAAGAAACTAATAAATTAAAAGCCTACTTGTCAAAAAGGAGATTGCCATTATGTCGATCCTTTGGTTGAAGTAGAAGACTAGCAATTGCATAACCAGCACTACTGACCATAAACATTTCTCGTGCAGTCTCAAAAGAAGGAGAACCTACAGGCCCGTAATCTTGTTGAAAGATCTCGTACAAACCGCCATCGGTAGTCTCTCCCATCTGGTTTCTACTACGAGTATTAGGAACAACCTGCAGAATTATAATAACTAGATTAAAAGAAATTCAGTGTGGCACATAAAAACACACAAATACTGTCCACAAGAATAGTTTCACTTTTGATGTGAAGTCATTCAACAATAACATGGCAGCACTACTGACCATAAACATTTCTCGTGCAGTCTCAAAAGAAGGAGAACCTACAGGCCCGTAATCTTGTTGAAAGATCTCGTACAAACCGCCATCGGTAGTCTCTCCCATCTGGTTTCTACTACGAGTATTAGGAACAACCTGCAGAATTATAATAACTAGATTAAAAGAAATTCAGTGTGGCACATAAAAACACACAAATACTGTCCACAAGAATAGTTTCACTTTTGATGTGAAGTCATTCAACAAGAACATGGCAGCATCTATAACCTAAATGCTTATTATTAACTATTAATATTATGTGAAAATAGAGTGGTATAACTTAATATTATGTGAATATTATGGCAGCATACTTGATATAAATAGAGTGATTTAACATGATATTGAAAACGAAAAAAATATCTAATCAATGGAGGATAAGTACTCTAATTCCCTTATATAAGAACAAGGGAGACGTACAAAATTGTGCAAACTATAGGGTATTCAACTAATGAGTCATACTATGAAATTTTGGGAAAAAGTAATAGAAAAAAGATTAAGGAAAGAGACCAACAGAAAATCAATTTGGGTCCATGCCTGGAAGGTCGACAATAGAGGCTATACATCTTAGATAATTAATTGAAAAATATCGGGAGCAAAAACAAAATCTACACATGGTATTCATTGACTTAGAAAAAACTTATGAGAAATTTTATGGAGAATTTTAGAAAAGAGAGGTGTTAACGTAACATATATTGAACTAATTAAGGATATGTATGAGGATGTAACGACCAGAGTAAAGACTTCAGGGGGAATAACTGAAGCATTTCCAATAAAGATAGAGGTACATCAATGATCAGCTTTAAGTCCCTATCTTTTTACACTAATTATGGACGAACTCACTACGCGCATTCAAGACACAGTACCGTAGTGCATGTTGTTTGCAGATGATATTATTTTGGTAGATAAAACACGTGAAGGAGTAAATGCTAAACTAAAATCTTGGAGGGAAACACTAGAAGGGAAAGGTTTTAAGTTTAGTAGATTAAAGACAGAATATATGAAATTTAAGTTTAGCAATATTAGAAGTAATGAAACAATTGTTAAGATAGGAGAGAACGAGTTGCCCGGAACCGAGAGATTTAAATATTTAGGATCATTTTTGTAAAACGATGGAGGGATTGAGAGAGATGTCTTACATAAAATACAAACAGGATGGGTGAAATTGAGAGGAGCATCGAGTGTTTTATGTGACCGTAAAGTATCTCTTAAACTTAAAGGTAAGTTCTATAAAACCGCAGTTAGACCTGCTATATTATATGGAGCTGAATGTTGGGCTATGACTCAAGCACATGAGCAAAAGATAAGAGTTGCAGAGATGATGTTAAGGTGGATGTGTGGACATACGAGGATGGACAAAATAAGAAATGAGAGCATTAGAGAGAAAGTCGAAGTTGCATCTATTGAAAAAAAACTCCGGGAAACACATTTAAGATGGTACGGACATGTACTTAGACAACCAATAAATGTTCCAATTAGACGATGTGAAACTATGATAAACATGCATGTCAAACGAGGAAGAGGAAGACCAAAAAAAGACTTGGTTAGCAACAATAAAACAAGATAAAATTTATTTAAATAGATGATATAATAGGAGATAGAGCTCAATGGCGTAAAAGGATTCATACAGTCGACCCCACCTAATGGGAAAATGCTTGGTTGTTGTTGTATAACTTAAACACCACAGGATAGCAAGGATCTAAATTTTAATTAGTTAAAAGTTCCAAATATGACATAGAAACCATGTTTCAATGTTACTTCACACAGCAAATGGATACTACATTCTTTCAGCATGGCATTCTATAATCAAGCAATCAGACCATTAAAAGCAAACCTTTAAACACATCCAACTCATTTAAGATCCCTAACTTCATAGCTCTCAAAATTCTCTCTGTTTTTCCTCAAGCTAACTTTGTCACAAATTGCAGCCCTCGAACATATTCTTTGCTACTCACCAATCTAGTACTGTCAGTGGACCGGCCAGAGCTAGGCATGACAAAAGCCCATTAGGCTCGATTTTCCTATGTCATGTCTGGTCCAGCACAGCTCCAAATGAGTCATGCCAAACATAACCCAGAAAAGGGTTTCCAGGGCATGCCTTGCCTGACACAAGCACAGGCCTGAATGACCTTTGCCTGTGCCAACCTAGGCTCAACCCCACAGGCTCTATAATTCAAACTATATATATATAGATTTTAATTAATTAAAATTGATATTTTTAAATAACTATAATAATATCTAAAATTGACAAATAATGTCACTAAAATTGTTTTTTCATTAAAATAATATTTAATGTGTATTATTATTCATTTATAAATAAAAATAGGGCTGAACTTCACCCATGGATTACAAATCTGGTGCTTCGCCTGCACTTATTAGGTGTGCCGGCCTGGGCATGGCAAGACCCTAGCTATTTGCAGTTGACCTGGCCAACTCTACTCTAAACACATGCTTCTATATCACAAACTCATGCTAGTTTCTTGTACTTCCTGACGTGCATCACATTAAATTTCCCATCAACAGCATCAAGCCACAAATTGCTTAGTTCATTGAAAGAACAACCCAAGTCTCACCCATCTAGCCAATCAAAACAAACAATCGGCATGCATGGGCTCATCAAAATGAAAACATTTGGTTGCTTGAAAACCTCATGCATCCCACAATAATGATAAGCTTTCTTTTAATTAGGAAGTATATGATTTGACGGGTTCGAATCCTGGAAACAGCCTCTTGCAAAAAGCAAGATAAGACTGCGTACAATGGATCCTTCCCCGGGACCCCGCATGGCGGGAGCTTCGTGCACCGGGCTACCCTTTTGAACCAAAACAATAGTAGTAGGGAAAATTAATGATGGCTCCTAAAGATTGAAGGAAATGGTAACTGAAATAAAGATCAAAATTGAATTAACTATTAACATCTAAAGGATCACAGCAGATAACACTAAGTGGAACTTACCTCAATTATACCTCTCTCAGGTCCAGTTGGCAAAACACCATAAGGGAACAGATAAAGGTTCAATCCAACAGCATTGAATATGTCCCTGAGCAAGGCAATCACTTGAAGAGCAAGAACATCTTGTCGGCAATCATCTCCAACCTATAATGAGGACAACTAGATTGCAAGTGACAGTTCTAAAAATGAAAACAATGACCAAATGGCTTTTTAAAACAATGTAAAACTTAAACAAAACATAACCATTAAGAGAATCTAAGTCAGATCAACTTAAAACTCTGATTCATGTAACCGTCACCAAATAGTTGGGACAAAATGAATGACTTGATGATGATGGTGAAAATTTTCAACATTGTGGCATAAGGAAATGATATGGCAATCATTATTGCTAATTTAATAGGGAATACTTACTTGCAATTGACCTCTGATTATACAACATAATTTTTCAAACTGTGAGGTAAGGTTAACCTAATATGATAGGCCACCATAATAAGCCAAACTTCTAACCATCCTATGGCATGTCTATTTATTTTTTTTCACCTAAGCATAAGAATGTCCTTTCTACCTATACAAAGGAACCAACCATTCACACATGAAAACACCAGTCCTGAATGTCTTAAGGATGACAAGGAGCAATAGCCAATGCTAATCCTGTCAACATTCTGCTGTGGTAATTCAAAACTTTAGTGTTGCAAAAGGACTGGAAAACTTCCTGAATATATGAAATTTAAGTTTAGCAATATTAGAAGTAATGAAATAATTGTTAAGATAGGAGAGGACGAGTTGCCTAGAACCGAGCAATTTAAATATTTAGGATCATTTTTACAAAATGATGGAGGAATTGAGAGAGATGTCTTACATAGAATACAAGCAGGATGGGTGAAATGGAGGGGAGCGTCATGAACAAAAGATGAGAGTTGCAGAGATGAGGATGTTAAGGTGGATGGTGGACATACAAAGATGGACAAAATAAGAAATGAGAGCATTAGAGAAAAAGTCAGAGTTGCACGTTTAAGATGGTACGGACATATACTTAAATGGCTAATTAGGCGATGTGAAACTATGATAAATATGCATATCAAACGAGGAAGAAGAAGAAAAAAAGACTTGGTTAGCAATAAAAGATAAAATTAAATGGCGTAAAAGGATTCATACAGCCGACCCCACCTAGTGGGAAAAGGCTTGGTTGTTATTGTTGTTGTTGTTGATTCTTTCATAATGCAGCATAAATTGTTGCTAGAATGTAGTTAGATGCAGGTTTGACTTCACTGTTACTTTATGTATGGATTGCAAAAAAACTCTTGGCTGATACAATGTAGTTGCTATATTTTAGCTAAAAATGAAGTATACTGTATACTTTATACAAGGATAGAAAGCAAATCCAAAATGTCACTAATATCAAAACAAATAGAATCTTGATGTGTATATTATAATGTTAACACAAATAGAAAGAACGTCATGATCACTTACCTCAGAAAACTTTAGCTGCAAGGGAAAAATCCCAAGCTATATGTTTACATTCTTGAGAAATACAAAATACAAGAAAGAAAAAAATGAGTCAAGTTACTTCACAGAAATACCGATGGAAGAACTGAATATAATTCAGGCTGCATCCAACAGTGGAAATTCATTGACAGAACAAACTCAACTAAAAATGGGTAAATTATCCGTATCCAAAAAAAAAGAATGGGTAAATTATTGCTAATAAAATTACATATGAAACTCAAGTTTTCTATAACCTGAAATTGCACAGTAGAAAATTGCTCACTGATACTGAATATTGCAACTGAAATTTCAGTGTAACAAATTCTATCTCAAGCAAAGAGAAATACAAAGGGCATCTGAGATTGAAATTTGCTAATGCCTAAATTTATGGTTTCATGTAAGAAGCATTTGGAAATGAATCGGCTAATTTAATCCTTTTTTCAAATACTAGGAAAACTTTATCTTATTTTCTAGAATGGCTATTGTTGCAGCTCTATTTTGAGGACTGAGCTACTATGTCAGGATTAATCATTTATAGCTTTCACCGCTGAGGCTAGTGATCAACGTCATCTATGCCATATAGCAACAAGACCAAGGTACCAAGATTCACTTCATAAGGTTCTGACCCATCACTGGATAGAGATTTTTAACTGCACCATCTAGAACCACATGTGACAATGAGCACGAAGGAAGAAAACCCAGGAAACACACTATTAAAAATATTAAAAGATTTGTCCATTCTCTAGCAACTCAAGCTTTTGATATAAGTGTTTGCCAATCAACTTTAATATGATACATCTCATGGGATTGGGAGGTCAAGTATGCCCACTCACACATAACGTGTACTAAGAATACAAAAAAATATTGATCCCTTTCTTAACACAATCAAGAAAAAAGAAGATTACAGTTAGCGTGCATTTAATACACATGAATGGAATGGAACAGTGTTAAAATGAGATTAGGAATGGAATGGAACGAAACGAAATGAAAAGGGTAACAATTCATTTCATTCATTTGTTTAGTTACAATAATAAATGGTATAACTAGTGAAATGCATCAACCTAAGTTTACCATTTTGTTTGTCTAATTCTTCTGGAAAATTTAACTTACATGGTTCATCTTATCTATTTAAGAATGTTCAATCTACTTCATCTATTTGACATATCTGATTCAATCGATCCACAGAATGGAAAATTTACTTGGTCCAATTTAAGCATTCGACCGATTCATTCCACTCAATCTATTTGATCTTATCAACTTAACAATTTGATTGGCCCAACCTAGCTATCGAGCGTAGAATAATTGGTTTGACCAGCTCACTTGGTCTAATCACTTACCGACCATCTTCCAAAACTGATCTGATTAGCCGCTCAATTGATCCTCGTTGCTTACTCAGCTTGATCAATCTTACTTAAGTGACTTCAACAACCTAGCAGACCCAATTAGCTATCTATAGCCCAATTGACTTGCTTAGCCTGCCCAGTTCACTCATTTTAGTTATCTTAATTATAATTTTAGGATAATAATTTGTTAATAATTACTATATTTAATAGTTGCAGAATGAAGTTTTCCCACTCTTAAAGCATGAAATGGATTGAAATCATTTCACCTCAAATCATCCATCTAAATTATAACCCCTAGCTTTGTAAACTCTAACTTTATTATAATAATTATAAACGTTGATTAAAATATAATGTATTGTGTAATTAATTGATAGAAATAATTGTAACTTATAAACATAAAGTGTAAATTGCAATTTATACAATAAATACTAGTTAAATACTATTATAAACATAAAAAGCTAACTTATAATCACTTGAGACTCAACCCCTGAAGTAGTGAATTCCCACTGCAGGTGCACACAAAGTGCCTCAATCAAGGTTTAAAATCTCAACCCGTGCCGAGATTTTGGTCCTGGACCGGAACGATATGGTTTCGGTACCGTATCATGCCGTGTCGATATGATTTTAATATTTTTTAAATATAAATATATAAAATAAGATAAAAAAATAATCTAAATATTATATATATATATATATATATATATATATATATATATATATATATATATATATAATTAATAGGATAGTCTATTAGAGTCTAATTAAAATTATTTAAATTATACTAACTATAGCTAGGAGTTGATTGAACTTATTAACATAAGTTTTTTAATTAAAAGCACTGTCTTGTTCCGCCTTCGTCATTGCCAGTGAATGCAAGGCCATCGTAAGGCCTCCACGACGGCCACGAGACCCTCGCGAGGCCTCCACGACGGTCGTGAGGCCCGCTCGTGCCCTCCGTGATGATCGTGAGGCCCGCACGTGGCCTCCACAACAACCGTGAGGCCATCGCGTGGCGGCCATGAGGCCCACATGTCGCCTTGGTGATGCACACGCGGCGCCTCCGTGGTCGTAGTACCTCGAGCATGCCAGTGCTGATTTCGATCAATGAGTGGAACAAATTTTTTTGCCTGCGCTGGGCGACACTACACAATACAATGTCATCTTAAGTCAGACAAACTGCCTCTTGCAACCACTCCTTTGCTTCTTGTTCGTCGTCTTCTTCTCCACTTTTCAAGTATGTCCTTTGTTGGTCTCCTGTTTGGCTCAATGGATACTAACAAGATGAGGATAGCTTCACTTGGTCCCACCTAGGTTTCAAGCAACCAAACTTGTCCTTCCTAGTACTATGCAATTTTGATTGGCTAGTTGAACAAGAAGTTTCAACTATACTAGCTAAAATGGCACGATATTTTAAACCTTGGCCAATTCAACCAATCAAGCCGAGAATAGGTCAATCTGCTCTTATTTGATAAATGATGAGGACAAAAAATTTAGGTGAAAGATTGCGATCCCACAAAATCGGAGAGAATCAAATTCTTTTAAAATCCTATCTTAAACAAAGACAAGTTAGGTCAAATTAAGATATGTTTGTTTTTTTATTCATTTATTAAGATCTTTATCAATGCTTTATATGCACCGTATATTACAAAGATGAATTATATATTTATATGTGTGCGCATGGTGTATCAATGAATTTTAAAATAAACATCAATATACTGTTGATAGAATTTACTATATAATTTTAAATTTTAAATATTTATCTCAAATTTTCAAATTTGTTTACTTAACAAAACCAGGTTGACTGAAGAAGCAAATACAGTGGCCCGAATTTCAAGATGATAAAGGGAATCCGAAAGGGCATCTTCGATAACAAGCTGTGTAAGGTACATGCAAATGTGAAAATTTTCAAGGAATTAAATCTGTACTCAAATGCTTATGTTTAGAGAAAAATCCATTATGGCTGAGCATTACAACTAAATCAAGGAAAGAAACCATACATCTACAACCATGACTATGGACCAATAAATTAAGGAAAAAAATTCAAACCCAGAACACTATTTGATAGTAGCTTACCTTAAATATGCAGGCCTGTGGCTTCACATCATTAGGATCACCATACTTATCCACAACATTGAAGGTAATCATTATAGGAACTTTTGCTGCTGATTGAAGGGGAATGCCGCTATCCAATTGAATACCCCGAACTATTTTGTTTGTAGCAGTAGGTAGATAGAGATCATCACCATCAATACTAATTTTCTCCAACTCTCTGAAACAAAGGTCCAATTAAGAGGATTATGAACACAACCTGTAGCATCATCCAACCAAAACAACCAAATAGGTCAATGTATGACATAAGTGATACCTTTTAATACCAGCTCTGCGTTCCTCCTTTGGAAGTGGAAACAAAACACCAGAAATGGATGTGACTTTATCAAAGAAGTCAAACTCCCTTTGGAACAAGTCGAGGGCCTCAGCTGTGAAGCCATCAATAATTTTTTGCCTGACCAGAGGAAGCATAGCTTGAAAGGGATTGCTCTATAAGAACACGAAAAGGAAAAACAAATGAAGGCTTGAACATGTTAGAATTTATAAATACAGCCGCATGAATAAGGAATCAATAAGCACACTCCTCAAAGTCAGTTCTGTGAGGTGGATATAACGTGCAAAGACTACTCATTGCTAACAGAAACCTCAGAACATAAGCAGACTAAATAGTAAAACCATATATTTAACAGAATAGAAACCATGAGTCATAGAGATTAATTTGATAATGTCAACAAAAGCATAACATCTGGAAGAAAAGGATGTCTGCCAATGAAATCCATTCTAGATTCATAATTCACAGAACTTGTTAATGGTCAACTACATGGGTCCACCATGGTTTCAAATCTTGTCAGGTTATAGCAGGTCTGAATTTTCAAAAAGAGCAAGAGAGACTACAATTTTAAAGCCAGAAGTACATGCGCTAGAGCCCATAATTCACAGAACTTGTTAATGGTCAACTACATGGGTCCACCATGGTTTCAAATCTTGTCAGATACTGGGTATAAACACCCAACATTTACCAGCTAGAGAAAACACCATCACCAAGTCAACCACCCTTGACCAATGGTTACATATGTGTCACGTAACATATATAATTATGGTGATTGATGCGAATCTGGCAAACTACCAAAGTACAGGACGTAACTGCCATATATTCCAGTTCTCATTTCAACTTCCCTTGACCTCTTTTATCTCTAAAATTCTCAAAGATTTCTCTGAAAGTCTGTTGTAATGGCAGTGAAAGCACTCAAAGGTCCCACATGTGACAAACTAACAATTTATCAATAGCATTGGAAGTGCAAACACTGTGACTATGCATCTACATTGAATATGAACTCGCAGAGGTGGTGTTTGTACTCCCAGGTGGACAAGTAGCTAAAGGATTTGTATGGTCTAACCATTCTAAATTGCTGAACAAATGACAAATGAAAAGTTGAGAAGAAATTGAGTATTGTGGAGTTTAACTAGCAAGCACGAATGCAACCCATGCACGTATTACAAGAAAACCATCGAAACAAAGTCAAGCAAGCCAAATACGAAGCCACCCATAGTTTATGAAACACGTCACTTATTCAAAGTTTGACTATCCCATAAAAGGTGAATCCCAAAAGGTAAAGCTTTTAGGGTGTGTTTCATATGAGCAAAACGAAATGCAAATGGAAAAGAAAAAAAAAACTCCAACATTTTCCTTAGGTGGAAAAAGAGAGGGAAGAAAGATGGAGAAAAGATTGTCCAAATATCCACTATGTTGCTTACATCCAATTAAAATGGAAAGCGACGTTTGCATGCGATGGAGCTCAAATCAATATTTAAAAATTAAAAAATTATTCTTTTAAATCTATGTCTATTTTTTAACAAACAAAGTTTTCAAATATAAGTTTCATTCCCTCCAATGAAATGGTTGAACAGAAAACTCTTAACTCTTTCTTTCTTTCCAAGGAAACTAAGAATTAGAAAAATATTTCCCAATCCTTTTCCTATGAATTTTTCTCCCTACTTTCTTTCCCTAGTTGTGCCTTCTCTCCTAGAGAGTTAAATTCTCAAAACAGGTTCATGTCCAACTGCTAGAGGTCTGGATGCCAACATGAATGACTTCTTAAAATGGACATCTGCATTAGCACTTCCAAATACAAATTTAAAGCTTCTTGTGGACACTGAATTCCTAATTGAACCATGATCTATGAAGTATAGTTGGTCCTTAAAACTCATTAGGGAAGATTGATCTTAAATTTGCAATGTGAATCATGCATGTATTCTTCATTTATTCTTTACCAACATGACCTTATTGTCGCAATATTAGTAGTTCATGAAGTCTAAGACAAATGATCAAACCTTCTATAAAAATTTCAAAGTGATGCTCATTATGGTTAGAATCAAGATTTAAAATGTCATCCCAAGCAGAAGTTTAGATCACCAATCACAATGAATTAATATTGGTGCAATGTCAATGTGCGAACACGTGGTGCTTGTGGTACCACTAAACCACTAAGGTGGAGAGTGGAATTGAGGTGATGGAGGAGAAGTATAAGAGAAAAGAGAGTAGAAGAAGTTAATACCTTGCCTCATCAAAACAATGTGGTGTTGCCAGCCAGAAGGAAAAGGTCGGAAGACGACCTCAGATCGTTTTGTACAATGGGGATAGGAGTAAGTTTAATGGGTTAGTGGATCTAGGTTCATGAATTGATTGAAAATGGATTAATACAAGGTTTGAAATCTGGTTGCAATCTACGTTTTCAATCATGGCAAGAACAAGACATCAGTCATGCCAGTGTTGGTGTCAGTGGATGCACTCCTCACCATGCAGGGACCGTCTTGGGGAACCTCACAAAAGCTTTGCAGTCATCGAGACTATACTCCATAGAAGCCTCACTGTCGTAGATGGGTGGTGTTGTCATGGTGCACAGGGTTGTTCCATGTGTCAGCCCCTAGGCAGAACAAATATTATGCTCATGTCAACCAACACAAAACCAATTATCCAAACCATGGGTTGGGTTTATATGGGTTATGAGTTAAATTTTTAGGTTATAAAGAGGAGAGGAGTAACAATGTTGTCTCTCTAGATTCCTCATGCTCATTCCCAGCCAGTAATGAAGAAACAAAGCAACACAACAGGTGGAGAGTTGACAAAGAGCGATGGACATTTTGGAGGTATGAATTGGTTGTGCCAGTGTGCTCAGTATTAGTACACAAGTGGAACGAGATCTTTTGCTCATGTCAACAAAAATAAACCAAGATTTAAAACCTTGATTACAATATTTGCAAAAAAAAAGAAGACTTTCCTACAGTCCAAATTAAAGTTTTCCACTTCTACAATTAATCCAATGGGAAAAAGTCTAATTAGCTAAATAGTCAACTCCATAAAAAAATAGCACATTCTTCTTGTTTGGATTTTTGACATTATATTCTGAACTGGTTTCTAATTTGGGAAATAAAGAAAATATAGAAGCTAGGAAACTGCAGAGTTATACCATTAAACCCAACATCGAAGACAGCTAAAATGATTCAATACCATGTCATCTTATACAGGTAAGCAAGTAGCAGTAGCTGTTTTTAAGCAATACTAGGGATAGATCACCTACCTTGATGACCTCACCTTCTTTTCCAGGTTCTTGTTCACAAGACTCACCCTGCCATCAGAGAATAGAAGACCAAGGATTAGGAGAATTCTGAATGAAGTTCACAAGAATTTTCTGGACTACATTGACTAACATAGGGAGTGAACAGGAAGTAGATGGTGAATAATCAATCAATGCAGAAATTTCTAAACCATGTGTGAAATACAAGCAGAGGTCGCACCTGAAGATGCCAAATCAAAATATGAGAAAATATATTACTTCTTTGAGCAGCTCTCAGCAAGTAGCCTTCAACTAATTTCTGCAGAAACCATAGAGACAATAACTTTAAGTGAAGCAAATTGGCTAGGCCAAGTTTAGTTCAGTTAAAAGCTAACCATGCATGTCACATAGCTGATGCTAAAACAAATGGGACTAGTGAAAATAAATATTTGGATTGTACAGTCACCTCTTCATCATATCTGAGAGCTTGTACCAGCTGTGGCATAAAAAAAGTCACCCGTTCAGGAGGATAGGACTCTAAAACTCTCATGACATATGCCATCACTCTGGGATGACCCTTAAATGGCGGGGTAAAAAAATCAAGAGCCTGAGTGATGGAACAGGCGGCCCAATGTGGTAGTTGCTGCAGTAACACAGAATTTTCTTCAACTGCCTTTGGAGTGACAAAAAATGGTAACGCTTCAGGTATTGTACGAATCTCTAAGATGTGTGTCTGTTAAAAAAATTTACAGCAAAAAGAAGATAAAATCAGATATATACATACAGACAAAAAAGACATTATGTAATAAGATGCATACGGCAAGAGTTCAGGAAAAGAAATAATAGTTGAATCTGCAAAAGTTCTAAGAAGACGTGTTGCAACTAAAACATTCTATATTATTCTATCCCCAGATAGGAATTGTTGTCCCAAAAAATGGAAGAAACATACCTGTACCAACTGAGTTACTTCAGATGCAATATGTGAATTTGCAGGGAACCTCAAAGTCAAGCAGAGAGCTATGCGAGGATCTATGGCAAAAGCAGTTCTTACATGTTCAATCCATTTATCTGACCCAATTTGAGTACGAGATATGTTATCTCTGTAGGAAAAAGCATTGCAACAGATAAAAGATAATAGAAATTATGCTGCTTAAAAAATGCAAGGATGAAAGGATTTTAAAGACCTACTTTTTATTTAGGGGTTGTGCCCAGACTTCCAACCTATCACCTTCATGCTGGCAAAGCATTAGGAGCAGCTGCTTGCGCTTCTCTTTTCCTATAGAATAGGAATCCATATGTCCCCAAACAGGATGACATATATCTGTCTGTAAATCATGTGGAACAGATAATTTAAATCAAGCAATCTAACAAAATGAAAGGTTCAACACATTACCAAGTGGAAAACTATTCAAGCTGGGGCAATGAAAGCATTAAAAATGGCAGGACTAAGTTTTTGGCTAGCACATACCATATTAGTCAATTCGGTATCGTTTGCCCTTCCTCTTGTTGACGAATCAATTGCAATACTATCTACTCGTTCATTTAAAAGATGATGGACAAATAATGAAACAGATTGGGATTCACTCTGAGCATAACTCTTACTATTTGTTTCATACCATTCAGGCCCATAAGCAAACCAGCTAAGAGAAGCACTGTGAACAATAAAACTAATGTTACCCAATTATACCAAACGAACATATAGCAAAAGGCTTACAAGAATTGTCTATATAGCCATCATAAAGTACCAGCCAGATAATTATAATTTTGGAGCCTATTCATTATACGATATTATATAGTACACCAATATATTATCATTTGACTAATGGTTCATAAAACTAGTACAAACTATTAACCCTTGATCCATGGATCAGACACAGAGTAGGAAGAAAAACCAAGCCAAAGAAACTGTTTTACAGCTAAAAGACAGTATTAAGTGTCATCAAGTAGCAAAGGATAAGGGCAAAGTAAACAACAGTCAAGTACATTCATACAAGTTCCATATTCCATTTTCTTATGCTCCTTGAGGACAAACCTTTTGCATCATGAATCAAGGATTATTTCCAAAGCCTCATATCCTAATGGTTTGTTCTAAAGTATAAATAAGCGTTTGATTTTTTGTTTATCTGCATGGAGATTTCAAGCTTCAATCTAGCTTGTCATATTTCAAATTTTTTGGATAAATTTGGTGTTTCTTTGGATATAGGCTCTTGATAGAGATGAGCAAATTATTATCCTTAAGCTAAAATGGATCAAACTGTGAATGGACAAGCAAAAAACAGGCTAGATCAGACAGGCAGAAGAGACAGCTCCTGAAAGGGAGCCTATCTGCTGAAGACCCAGAAAGAGACAATATTGATACTTAAATGCATTTGACTCCACCTCTAAGGTGTGACATTGTTTTTTAAACTGTTATTCACAGTCTTCAACATCCAATCCCTTGCTGGCTACTAACGAGAGCACATTTTTTAATAAAGATCTATTGCACTTGTACAAGAAATAAAAAATTTTACTAGAACATTATTCCTTTATTTCTTAATATACATAATTGTATAGTCTTTGGATTACACAACATAAGAGAACAATATTAGAAGAACATGAAAAGATATTTACAATTCAACAAGCCATATGTTTCTGTATAGCAAAATTTTCACTTGATCAAGAAAATTCGATCACCTTCTAGTAACCTATTCATCATTATTACAAAACAATGTAGAGTAAATGCAAACTACTTACCGGTAGACTCTGTCCTCCAATAACTGAAGGCCCAACTTAGAGTTCCGCAAGTTTTTCTGTGACTGGCATAGACAAAATTTTAGTCCAAGGAGCATCGCAGTGAAGAACGTGCCAACAGCAGCAGGATGGCGAGAAAATTGAGAAGGAGATTTCATGGTCCCTTGCACCAGTCTGCTTAGAAGTAGAAGTTGCTCAATACTGTCATGTCGAACAACCTACCAACAATACGATCACACAACATAAATAAGACTTAAAGAACACAGGAAATCACATACACATAGGAAGCTAGATTCTGTAATGCATGAAAATACAACAATGATGGTTTGAAAACTCATAAGATATATGGAACGGCATGTTTGGTTCAAACAATGCAATAAATGAATGGCATGATGACCACATGGTGCAAGAACTGCATTCTGATTGAATCACTTTAGTACAGGGTTGTACATCAGTAATAGCTAGAATTCTTCACTCTACATAACCCACATCCCACCTCATTTCTCCTCCAGGGAACTCTCAATATCCTATACTCTCTGATATTACCTCAATTCTCTTTCTTAATTTCTTCCATGGACTTAAAAGTCAATATCATTGATCCCACATGGCAACATGCCACACATTTAAAACATAGCATGGATGTGTATCCTGCAATTGTGGCACTACTAGGCGCACCAATTTCTTGCCAATAGTTACCCTACATCAACAAATACTGAAAATTTTTAAAAAAAAGGGCATTGATCCTTCAAGAATTGTTTGAGAATAAAAAAGCAGGCAACAACGTTGAGTTATGAAGTGCAATGAGATCATCATCAAGCATCCCAAGTCCCAACAACCCATGGCAAAAACAAGTTATCAGATGAGATCAAGAAAATTGAGTCAGAAGAAGTAATGTGCATCAAGTGTGAACTACAGGGGAGAATACGAGTGTGTGATTCCTAACCTCATCAGCCAAGGGGGAAAAAACATAGAGTTTCTAACCTCAAACCGGTCAATAAAAAAGCCAAGCCAGAGTCTGTGTGCAATTAGCCCTTCCACTGGATCCTTCTCTGGTGGTGCTTGAGGTTCACCAGGAACAAGATGTGGCTGCAATTTTGCAGCAGGACCAGAATATCTCATCTCTGATGCAAACAAACCGCGTTTTGTATCTATAGTCCACAGCCATGCATCAACAAGCTCTGCAAGGACAAGAGCCCCCAAAGAAGGTGCAGAAACTAGCCATGTCCAGATAAAGATGCCAGTCTCCATTGCATCTGGAGTTGAAATGTAAGCAGGACACCAGCAAAGGAGGCGCAATAATTGTGAAAATCCTTCCATATTAACTTTAGAGTCAGAATCCTGACCATTATCAAAAAACACATTAGTAAGTGCCATGAAAAAAAGGTAATGACCAAGCACGCTAATAGCAAAAAATGTCTTGGATGATATACCAAGTGCGATAGAAGTAGTGCAGTAGCCTGCGAACAAGTATCACGAAATAATGTCTTATCAATTGGTAAACCTTTCTCAGCAACACCTACAAACTGCTGAAGTAGATGAACAAATTTTGAAAGAAGAATTTCATTGAACGACTCTTTTTTAAGGTTTAACTGTGAAGATGGCATCCCATTCATAGATTGACCAAGACCAAGTCCCAGACCAACTGCCGACATACCCAGACCACCTATACTGTCATATAGCCTTCTCATGCCTGCGATCTCTCCAGCATGGTTGCACTTAACTGTCGCACTCACTACAGCAATTGACAGAACTTCTAGAACAAAACCTTCAGAGAGCTCCTTTTTGGCTCCTGAAGCGGCAGCTGCAGCATATATAACAGAAGGGATATTTGCTGTCCTAATGCCATTCCAAGAATCATTCTTCCCTGTACAGATACGTATCTCAGACAAAAGAGATACAACATCTGAGGCATGTTGTGTTCTCTGCAACGCATTTGGCTTGCATAGGTTTTCCTGACAGTTATCATGAGCATCAATATTTATAATAATAAACTGAATAAAAGTCACTAGGGAACAACAAGATTCAGTAGGAAAAAAATTGAACTAAAAAGGTCGGCAATAAATTGGCCTGCACATTAAATATCAGTTACAATGAAGTTGATCATAGTTTCAATTATTTTAAGGTCTATCCTACAATTGAGCATAGAAAAAAGATTTAAGTGTGTTGTTATTCTCCTAATGCCTCAAGGTATACAAACTTAAAGTTCCTCAAAAACATAAAACAGGTCCACTATGAGAATCAATTGCATACATCCTAACTTAACATCTACGAGGAAAAGAGTAATGCTAATAATGCATTGGGAATATAACTACTATTCTAAACCCAGTAACAGCATTCAATTTCAATTTCTTTTATTTAATCCTTTAACAGCACATAAACATCTATAAGGTTTCAATAATCTGTTCTTGAGAAAACCTGTAAAAGCCCCTGGGTAGTGCAGGGAGCAAAAGAAAGAGCAGTAGTGATCCATTCTCGAGCCGTCTTTTGGTACAAAGAACGAACTGTGGCAACCCAAGCAGGATCGTGAACATGAATAGATGGTAATTCATTATGACCTGAAAAGAGAAGCGAGTCCAAGCACGAGGAGTTCCACAATACCTGCAGATAATATAGCCAAGTTTCCAGAAAAAAAAAACACAATAAATGGACATATTATATCTAGATATTTAGAAGAAAACACAAACCTGGGGAAATTTTTCCTTCAACTGAGTTAACAAATTAACACTGATATCACGGACATGCTCATCCCTTTGTGACAAATTTTTTATAAGATAGCACGTGTGACTAGAAAGAACTGATTCTCTTGTTTCAGCTTCTTTTCCAATGTCAGATATTCTTTCCTCCTGAATAAGCAATAAAGATAGATCTCTAAAAGAATTGCTACTGTTTCATCAGGAAATTCAAACTGACCAACCCTCAAGGAAGGTAGTTAACCATGCAAACATTCAAACAATGGAATTGTACTGACATAATGACAGTTCCCACAACAAAAAGGAAAGGTAGTGATTGGCTGAAACATAAAAGTTTGGCTGCAAGTTTACAACAAAAGTCGTAGGATGGTAATAAATGTTCCAAAAGAGATTCATAAATAATGTTTAAAGACTTCCCTCGATCGTCACCTTTAACAATATCTAACTTGCCTCTTATTGACCATGTACACATAATTTCATTTTCCAATAACCAGAGCAGATCTCTAAAACACTAGAAAATGTAAAAAAAACAATCAATGAAAAAACAAAGTTTACAACACAAATAGTTGACAAAAGGATTATTGTAGACGCACTGGCTTAGGAGGGCACATCTAGAGAAACAAATGTCAAAAGTTTATGCAAATTCAGATACAATTGTGACTAGGAAAAACCAGGTGACATAATAAATATGAGAAAAAAAAACATTTTGACAAAATTATGAACAAATAGCAGAAAAGCAAATCTCATAAAATGATGCAGAGGCTTACCAGCCATGAAACTGCTGCTTCAAAAGCCCTATGCACTATTGCAGTCAAGCATTGAGATACAGCTGGCATCAAGTTGGGTGTAAGCAGGTACTCAAACACACAGATAAATGCACTTCTTAGTGTAGGTGATGAGGAATCAGTGTCAATTACACCACCATTACATCGAAACCGTATTATCTCCAAAAAAGTAACTGCAAGAAGATATGTTGCCTTAACACCTGTAATTCAAAAAAGTAATCCATATTAGATTAGTTAAGATTGTAACAAACGATAAGCACCTTTTGACAAGGATAATGTTGAATAAGCTAGCTTTAAACAGAACAGGAATAGTTTAGGTTAGAAAGAAAATGGAAAATCATACGAAATACAAGTGGAATGGAAAATAATAAAAATTAGAACGTCATTATAACATAAAATTTGACTTGAACCTGAAATTGTGTTCATTGCTGCTACCTCTACACGTCCTCCTAATGCAGCAGAAAGAGCAGCTCGCTGACCAACAGCATCTTTCTCATTACCACTGCCACGTCGACTTCCTGGGTTGGAAAGTGCATTTAGCTCTAATTCATCTTCCAGCCATTTCACTGAACTAACAACCTGTAATCAAAATAAAATAAGATCATGAAAAGATCTGAAACACATATCTATGAAGGTCCAAAATAACAAAGAAGACTGTTGCTGATAAGTAATCTAGTAATACATAACCAAGACACTTCATAGGTTCTGTAAATACATGTTGAATAACCTGATTAATAAATTAAAAAAAATGAGACCAAATGATTTAAATTAACTCACTAATGGTACATGGAGAGTTAAACAGGAACAAAGAAAGTCGTACTCTACATGTATTAAAAATCATTTAAATGATCTAGGTGTCAGTAAGAATTAAAGATTACAAAAAGTCGAACGGCAAGAAAAACCCCATATAGTGACCCAAATATTGAAACTTAGGATAAGAGGTCAAGTTGAATACTTGTCTTTTTGTAGTCCGCATACCATTCATTACAAGACTCAACCTCAAATCATATGGAATAGGCCAACAAAAGCTGTTATGAACCTCCAAAACATCGAAGCTCTGCTGCAAATAATCAAAATGGAATCTCCCTAGTAATATTGGAAAGGCCGGCAACTAAGCAAGCATCAATGTATTCATTTTTAAAGGTAAAGATAAGGATGCCGGGTATATGTACCATAGGAACCTTTATCAATATCATGACAAATTTTAAGGGTATGATATTTTTCATAGGTAAAATTATTAATCAACAGAACAGAATTTCTGTAAGCATGAATATCAAAATATTTTATTTCTATAATAAATATAATTTTACAATATCCCAAATTCTTTCATTGTCTCACCAGTGGTGGTGTTCCTTTTGCAATTCGCTGAACAGAAATGGACCATTCTTCATTCCACATATAAGGCCCAGCCACAGCTTGAAGTGCTATGGCACTACTGCTTCCTTGAACACTCAATGATGTTGATACTGGCTTTGATGAGATCTGAGTTGGTTGAATCGGAGGAGCTAAGCCAAACAAAACAATGTAGAACCATAGATTTCGGAATAGTTTTAAGAGAGAAGGCTCAACACTGGCAACAGGATCAAAATCAGTACAAATTTCTGCAACTGCAGGAAGTAAAGGTCCCATGAAATCAGCACCACTCCTAAAAATACATAAGTTCAGCTGTCAGGGAACAAATAGTCAAACACAAGATAACACCTTAATATCTACCCAAAACTAGGAAGGTTCTGAAGAATGATGTAATCTACGACTGACATTGCAAAGCCAGTGTTCAACATTACTGCATTATCCAAGCATATCAGATACAGAACAAGTTTCCACAATCAAGTGACTAGCTATTGCATTAATGCTCCAATAGACAAGGTATGGAGAATGTTGTGTAGGGTCAGCATTACCTTCCACTTTTTGATTCGGCAGCTAGACCCACATCAGAGCATAAACACAAAAGCCTATGGCGGTAGTCAGATCTGAGTTTTGAGCTGGTGAGGTGAGAAGCAATCAAAAAAAAACCTGAAGGAAGTGTCTAGAATACACTTGAAGCAGTTAGAAATACTAACAAATTATAATTTGCATGTCAACACTAATATGAAAATCCAAAGAAACAATGAAACAGACCTCTATTCGCTCTGTAGTAGCTTCTGGAGGAAGTGTTTTGTTTTCATCCAGTCCAAAATTCTTGAGTTTATCCAAATAGCTTCTAGTCATCAGAACTACAGTCTCACGATAGGATTTCTCAAAACCCAAACAAGCCATGCGAGATACTGCATCTAGTAGCTGAAATATTTGTGAAACACAGTTGAGCTTGATTGCCAAAATATGGATGACAGCAATTATAGAAGCAACCAATATTTAGAGCAAATATTACAGGAAAACCCAGTTATGATCAAACTGCCTAGCATAGACATTGTTAGGAGACAAGATTTCGTACTCTTAGGCGTAATAAACTTGGAGTACAAGCATCGCCCTCTTCAAGATTCTCAATAAAGAGAGGCAGTATCATGTCAACAATTTCCCACTTTTTCAATAATGAGCTCAAGTCAGCAAGAAGACAAATAAGATTGAGTTGCACAGTAGGAACCGTTTGTTTTTCTTTCCCATCCTGCAACAGACAAAGACTTCAGATGGGAATCCCACTTAAATTCATCAATTAAAGAAAGCTAAGATGAAACTGAAATAAGAAACCAATGCCAGAGAGCAGCTCAACAATGAAATAGTAATCATACAAACTCAAACATTAGAGTACAAACTAGTGTACAGTTCTATCTTCCATTAGCGGCACGAAAATTGTTGGAAACTCCATCCATTTCAGCTAATAGCTAGGTTTATTAAAAATATGATAGATGGGATTTAACATTTTTAAGCAATTCTCAAAAGCAAGCTAGTCAAATAATGCATGAGGAAAAAAAATGTAACATACTACAATTCTAGGCAGAAAAACATTTCTCTTGGGTAAGGAGAGGTCTTAAACCTGCTCCTCATAGTCATTCCTTTCACGGATACATGAAGCTAAACCCATAACAAAAGTGTCAACAAGAGCCCTATCTTTGCTCCATCCAAACTCAATTATTTCACAGCATAGCTTAGTCACTGTCTCAAACATAGCTCCACGATTATTTCCTAGCATATCAGCCTGCAAGTAGCAAAAAGCAAAAGCTAATGATATATTTCAGAACTTACTGCAGTTTAAGAACAGAAATACCCACATACAAGGTTAAGATAGAAGTAAACCTGAGCACAAGTCGTCAGAACAAGTGGCTTTAGGGGAATGAGCAACACCCTCAAGAGCTGGCCGCCACGGGACACAGCAATTTGACTAATTCCACTGAGCAACGTGCTAAAAAGCTCCTCACATACTTTTAATTTCCTCCATAAAGAGAGTAAACAAGCTTCAGCAGCATCCAGGAGTAAAGCAAGTGTTCTACGCAATAAATCCTTGGAGGACTTCCCATCTGAATCTAGAGAGATTAGGCTCTTAACCTGAACCAGTATTGCTGCCTGACAACAAGACAATTTTGTGTTTATTCTAGCTTTCAGTTGTGGCCCTTGCTCCCTCCATTCACGTTTGCGGACCTGAAGATGGATATTCGACCAAAAACTTCAGGCAACCTAATAAGAAAAACCCTTATGCAAACTGTATGTAGTTTGAAACAGACAAACCATGAACTGCTTTAGGTAGTAGTTAATTTTCATAAGTCAACAATTTGGTTTTTTTTTTTACAGAAATGTACATCTGGTCTGCACTTATATATGGGATGGTCAAGGGTAAGCTCTGGTCCAAAAAGATGTAATTTTCTTAGCTATAAATGCCCGACTGTGTATTGAAATATCAAATATGGCACCGAAAGATAACAAAACAAAGTTTATGGTTTCTCCAGTATATGAACTATTGCAGCACATAAATAAGGGACATTATGAATAAAAGGTGCAGCATAAATGTGCCTTGGCGCAAAAGAAATTCACCTTGAGAAATACAGGCAAAGATTTGATCTGCTGCGTAGCCACCTTCCTGACCTGCTCCAATTGCTCAGACTTAACGGCCCCAGTTCTATCTAGCACCTGACCAAACAACCTGAAGGCAATTTCATGTTTCTCTAAGCTCTCCAAGGACTCTTCCTCAAATGTCACCACCACTTGCCTAGCTGCACCTGACCCGTCTTTGGAAACAGATAGATCTGCAATACCCCGAGCAATGCCTTCAGAGCTCTCATTCCCCCTTGACATAGTGGAGGATATCTCGCTCGCTGCATCGTCAGCAATCTCCTTATCATTATCTTTCGACTTCCCCTTAGTTGGAGTGCTCTGCACGGATGAGCTCCACGACGACGAGTTCTCAGAGAGTGACAAATTGGCTGAGGCCTCAGAAGTCCCGGGCGAGGCGAACTGGTCGAGGAGGCACCCGACGAGCTGCTCCGAGTCAGAGGGGCTGATCGTGGGGCAACTCCTGGAGACAGCAGACAGAAAGGCACGGGCGATGGCAGGGTCGCCATTTCCTCTGCCGTTGAGGATGGAGACGGCGGTGACGACGGTCGAGCCGAAGAAGCCCGAGAATTCAGCAGCTAATTCCGGGGAGACCTCAGCCGCCTGGGCAGCGTACTGGAGGAGGTCAGAGAAGAAGAGGGAGATCTGGTCAAGGGGGAACGCCTGGGGCCAGAAGGAGGGGCGTAGGGCGGAAGCGGGGATGGCAGGGAGGAAATCGAGGAGGGGAGCGCGGGCTGATGTAGGTGCCGTAGGGCAGCGGGAGAGGAGGCGGGAGAGCGCGACGAGTGCGTGCAGCTGGGATCGGGTGGCCCGAGGTGGAGGAACCGGGGAGGCGGCGGTGCCGTTGTCAGTGAGGCGGTGGGCGGAGGAAGGGCAGCGGGAGCAGATCCAGGCGAGCTTGTCCGCGAAGATCTCGGGGTTCTGCGCGACGAGATCGCAAAGCTCTATGAGGGCCTCCATGGCGAAATGTGGGATCGCACGAGAGTCCGCCGATTAAAACTCCTCCCCTGCGAGAAACGAGGGAGGAGAAGACGGAGGGGAAGGCGGAGAGCGATCGAACCCTGGTCCTCTGATTTTTCGCTGCTTCTCGATGCGGTTCCAGAGCGGTTTCGAATCAACACGTAGGATTGCTTGTGGGTCCACACAACTATTGACTCTTGTGATTATTTGATTGGAAATAAAAGGTTGGGGACCCACAAAGGCACTTTCGCTGCTTTATTTTTCACACACTTATTTATCTGTAATCTTATTTTTCTAATAAAAAATAAGCTTTCTCGCAGTCGAAATTATGTCGTAAATTGATTGCAAGTGTTTGATTTTGTACGGACTGCTAGCTACAAGTGCTGATGTTAATTAGTAAATATTGTTATCTTAGTTTTATAATAAGTTTGTGACGAATATTATTAAGTTTTGTAATTTTAAATATTTCAAATCAAAATCAATTTTTAATTCGATAACATAAATTAAAAGTATTGAATTTAAAAAAAAATACATGAAATTTTTAATCACAATTTAAATTTTGGATACAATCTCTATTGCTAAAAATTTTTATTTCTACTTCTTAATCAAACATAATAGATACACTTTATCTAATTACTTTTCATATTTTTTAAAATATAAAAATTTTAAAAATGAGTATAATTCTCTTAAATTTAGTATATTAAATTAGAATTTAGTATATTTTTTAATAAATTGAGTACGACTTTTTTCCAGCTCAAATGGATAAAAATATATATTAGATTCTATTTAAATAGTGCTCAATTGAATGAAAAATATATTAAATTCTCTTTAAATTGTGCTGAATTTAGGATAAATTATATTAAGTTGGAAAAAACCGTGCTCAATTTGATAAAAAAAAATATGCTTGATTCTAGTTTAAAGTATTGGATTTAAGAGAAATTATACTCATTTTTGGACTTTTTTTACCTAAAAAATATGAGGGGCAACTAGGCAACAATGTTTACACGAAGGAATTGAAGCAAACAAAACTTTACATGTAAGGAGTAGAAATAAAGTTTTTTTAAAGATGGAAATTGCATGCAAAGTTGAAGTTGTATTTAGGGATTTTTCTCTAATTTACTCTTTTTTTAATGGGTAAAAAAAATTAAAGAATAAAGTCTTATAATAGATAATTGATTTGATTTGATCGTTGATTAATATATCACTATATTCTTCTATTTTTGTATCACTCCACCTATCCTATAAATAGGGATGTTTAGTAGAAGTGTGTAGAACGATTGAATAAGATAATTCTCTCTTTTACTACTATTAAATTATAATATATTATCAGCATAAATGCTCTTTAAGGTATGAACTTATAAATATTTCCTACTCTTAGGGGGTGTTTGGTTGATGGGTTTGGGAATGAGGGAATGGAATGATAGTAAAAGATAGTGTTTGGATTGTGGGGTTGGGAATGACATTTTGGGAATGATTACTAGATTTATGGGAATCAACCAAACTCATATAACTTGATGGGTTTCATTTCCATTCCTATTCCCATTCCACCCTACTATCAAACCCATACCCATAGTCATTCCCATCATTTAACCAAACGTCCCCTTAGTCTTTATGTTGATGCTCTTGAAATAGCACAAATTTTTAATTTTATGTTTATGTCTTTAGTTTTATATAAATGCTCCCGAAATATCATAATATTTTGATATGATAATTAAGCTATTGAAGTAGCACAAATTCTAAATTTACATTGATCCTCCTTAACAAACACAAACTTTTAATTTTATACTAATGCTTCTAAGCAGTGATAACTATCATTTTATTGTATTATTTAGGATTCTATACTCATGTTTTTGAGTTAATTACGTGTTTAAATCTGCATTTATATCATATGTTAAGAGTTTGGATTCATTTTAGATTTAAATACAAATTATATTCTATTTGTGATATTTTAGCTAATATTTGTAGATCGGATTGAATTGAGCTCAAATCAGGATTAGAATGAGGAGATCAAGCTCTAGAGTAATTTGGGTTGTCCAACCAAGATATGAAGAGATCTGAGTCATCCATCATGATTCTGGTCATCCAAGTCAAAGAGAGAGTAGATCAAGATCACTAATCAAGATCTGGAGCTTTGGATCAAATTTAGATCGACTTCCACAGTTAGATAAGAACCAGAGGTTTCCAGGTCATTGATTCAAATTGAGATCAAATTCAAAAGGGAGAAGCTGTAGGTGCAGCGGAGGCCGACAAGAGGGGTGTGAATTGCTGAAATCAAAAACAAACTATATCCTCCTTGGATTTCAACTCAAAAAAGCAATAGTAAAATTAAAACAAGCAAGGAAAATAGAAATTGAGTAGTAGACAGGATTTAACATGGTTACAACCAAGGAGGTTGTTAATCCAGGGCAATAGAAAAAGCTCAATAGAAAAAATCTCCTTTGCTGAAGGCGGAGAAACTTTTTACACTTGGGAAGCTTAGAACTATTGCTAGGAAAGAGTACACAGTTGATTGCTTGAGTTGTGTTTCTTTCCTAGCTCCAGGGGCCTTTATATAGGTCCTGGAAATCTTATCCCGAGAGTCCAAGGCGCCTCCAACTAGGTTCAAGGCGCCTCCAGCCCGGTCAGCGGATAGAACTTTATCCGCTGCGCAAACGGCCAATTTTGACTGTTGAAGGCGCCTTGAACAAGCCTTGAAGGCGCCTTCAAGTTGAAGGCACCTTCAAGACTGTTGAAGGCGCCTTGAGCTGGATTTTTCAGCACAGCTCCTTTTCCCAGCTCCTTTACGTGGGCTTCCGATGCTCCATTTTTTTTGGGTGATTCCGACCAACCGAAATAGGCCTCACCTGAACCCAATTCCCGGTCTTCTCCTCGAACAGCCTTCCGTCCCGACTTAACGTCCCTCGAATGTCGCGCACGCTCTTCACGCCCACCGGAGTACTCTTCCACAGCTCTCTCGTCCTTCGGACGCATCGAGCCCGTCGGCTCCCTTCCCGTGTCGTCCTTCTCGCTAGCTGCGTCTTCCGCTCAACTTCCTGTGCTCCTAAGCTCCTGCACACTCAGACACAGGGATCAAACACAAAGCAGGACCTAACCAACTTGGTTGATCACATCAAAACACCACGGGGTCCAACAATCTCCCCCTTTTTGATGTGCATCAACCCAAGTTCAAGTTAGGGAAAAAATAGACATAAAAAGTAATTTTAAAGAAAAATTACTAAATTAAACAGTTAAGCAAAACTTTTGCAATAAATAAAATTGCAACACATTTCTTTATAAAAAATAGGTAAAATTATAATTTTCCTAACTCCCCCTAAATTTAACTCCCCTAAACTTGTACCTATCTCTCCCCTTTTGATCACAGCAAAAATGGGATACCAATAAGAGAATACTAAGCATAAAAAATTTTCTAAGAAAAAATGAATTTTTAGAATTTTAAAAAATATCTAAGTTAATCTTAATTTTTTAATGTTCCCAAAAGAATTCTAAGTTAAATGAAGTTTCTAGAATTTCTCCAAAACAAATTCTAACAAAAAAAAAATTTAAGTTAGAGTTTAAAAAAAATCTAAGTAAAAGAAATTTTTGTTTATTTTTTTAAAAAATGTTTGATAAACTTTCAAAGCATTATTTAATTCTTGTTTTTAATACTTTTCCGGAAAGTTAATTAAACATTTTCTTTCAATATTTTAGCTTCCAGGTCGTGGCGAGGCACTAGACCTTCTTGGTTATTGGAGCAGCAATCATTTTCTTAGACAAAGCTTCCATAAAGAATTTCAATATTTAATTTTCTCACTATAAGCTTTTAACTAAAAGAGAAATTTAAACTAGCAAAGATTTTAGAACCCAATAAAGATTCCTTCCTACAGAATTAGTCAAAAACTTAGGGGGTATATAATTCTTAGGAATTTTCCTAAGTTGACCCTGATGCTTCCTTATATACCAGTTTAATTTTCCATAAATTTTAAGTTTTGATTTTGGAAAAACATTTATCTTTAAGCATTCATCAGATTTCAATTTTTCAATTTCCAATTTTAAATTTTCATTTTCTGATTTCAAATTATCATTTTCTTTTTCTAATTTATCTAATTCTTTAGAAAGAGCTTTAATAAATTTAAAAGATTGAGTCGGGGTTAGATTGCGTACCTTACTTACATGATCTGGTGACGCTCCCCTTTCACTGCTGCTCTCTTCTTCTGATGGACCTCCCCCTTCATTTATGCTTATGTCTGAGCTTGAGTCTTCTTCCGGCTGATGGTTCACCATTAGTGCTAGCCCCGAGAATTCTTCGATGTCTGACTCAGAGGATGTCGAATCTGACCAAGTAGCCTTCAGGTTCTTGTGCTTGGAGGGTTCTGGTTTCTTGTATTTAGACTTTTCCCTTTCTTTCTCCTTTCTCTTTAGCTTTGGGCAGTCATCTTTGATGTGCCCCTCTTCGTTGTAGTTGTAGCAATGAACCGTCCTCTTCTTTCGATGATGCCTCTGCGATTTAAATTTATTAGTATTGAAAAACTTATTGAAGTGTCTTTCCAGTAGTGCCGCTTCAGATTCGTCGACTGAGCCTTCGGAGTCAAAACCGTTTACTTTTGCCTTTAGGGCAATGTTCTGACTAATTTTCTTTACTCCAGTGGGCTCTGCAACTCGAGATTCATGAAGTTCAAAAGTCGAAAACAATTGTTCTAAAGTGGTTACCTCGAAATCCTTAGAGATGTAGTACGCATCTACTAAGGAAGCCCAATCGGGAGTTCTTGGGAAGGCGTTGAGCGCGTACTGGATCGAGTCCCGGTTCGTTACTTCTTCTCCAAGATTGGTTAGTTGCGTGATTAACTCTTTGATCCTCGCTTGGAATTGCGCTACCTTCTCGCCTTGGTTCATCCGGAGGTTCGTTAACTCGGTCCGGAGGATGTCGCGCCTCGCTAGTTTTGCTTCGGAGGTACTTTCGTGAAGCTCCAGGAATTTTTCCCAGAGATCTTTCGCGGAGTCATAGCTTCCGATCTGATTTACCTCCTGAGGCGGCAGAACACTGAGTAGGTGGAACTCAGCCTTTCCGTTTGTGACGAAATCTGCTTGCTCCTTTTTCGTCCAGGTGTTTTCCTCCTTATCTTTCGGAACTGCATAGCCATATTTCATTATTAAAAGAATATCAAATTCAGTTTTAAAAAATACCTCCATTTTGCGCTTCCATGTGGCGAAGTCTCCGTCTAACTTTGGGAGATGGATATTCGCTCCGGCCATCGTCTTGATCATAGTGCTTCAGTTGCCGGTTAGTCCTTCTGAGGCGATCAGGCTCTGATACCAATTGTAGGTGCAGCGGAGACCAGCAAGAGGGGGGTGAATTGCTGAAATCAAAAACAAACTATACCCTCCTCGGATTTCAACTCAGAAAAGCAATAGTAAAATTAAAACAAGCAAGGAAAATAGAAATTGAGTAGTAGACAGGATTTAACCTGGTTACAACCAAGGAGGTTGTTAATCCAGGGCAGTAGAAAAAGCTCAGTAGAAAAAATCTCCTTTACTGAAGGCGGAGAAGCCTTTTACACTTTGGAAGCTTAGAACTATTGCTAGGAAAGAGTACACAGTTGATTGCTTGAGTTGTGTTTCTTTCCTAGCTCCAGGGGCCTTTATATAGGTCCTGGAAATCTTATCCGCTCGACTTCCTGTGATGCGTCTTCCGCTCGACTTCCTGTGCTCCTAAGCTCCTGCACACTCAGACACAGGGATCAAACACAAAGCAGGACCTAACCAACTTGGTTGATCACATCAAAACACCACTGGGTTCAACAAAAGCTACAGTGTTTCGTTCGTCAATTTTCTATAGTAGAAACATGAAACAGAGGAGGTGGGCGATCTTTTTCCTCGATTCTTCCTTCCACCGCAAGTGATCTTTGTGAGGTCAAGGACATCCCTTCCTTCGGTTGACATCCATCCATCAACAACCGCACGACTCCACTTCATCCTTCTATTTCAGATCTGACTGTTTACTCTATTGATGTTAGTCGCAAGCCACCACCATCGGAGCTCCGTTCATTGTCTTCAACCAGAACAATTGTGGTTCCACATTGCCGGAAAGTATTCGGAGAAACTTCTATCCACAAGTCATCTTTCTGCTTCTTTGATCAGTTCCAAGACGAGAGTAAAAAGGCCATCCATCTCTGTGATTGATAGAGTTATGAAGGAGATAGGAGTTTACCATTTCCTTCAAAATTCTATTTCCATCATTCCATCTATTCTGCATCCATCTTCAACAAATCACTCATCCGACATTGATCTTCATCCTTTCTTCAGATTTGATCCGGCATGAGTCTGAGGATGCTTTAGCTCAGTGATCCTGTCTGAAAGTCGATGAGATGGATGTTAGAGATGTGGCGCTCCTACTGACCTCCTGTGGACTTCGCTCCTGCCTACAACACAAGCAGCGTCAGTGCCGAGCTAAGGAAGGGGTCCCCGGCGATGACCCTCCGACGCTCAAGTCAGTCTCCGAACGAATCAAGAAGAAGCAACGAGAAATGTAGCTCAATAGTAGAAATCGCGTGTAAAGCATACCTCCATCGATACTTGGACCCCCCTTTATATAGAGATTCGAAAGGGCACGTGCATGCTTCCCAAGACGAGCATGCATCTCAAATCTTTTCTTGAAAAGATGTGTCAGTAAAGTGTCCCTGACACAATACCTTAACGGGCCAAGCAAATCTCTGAAATGATAGTGGAAGCTTTCGCCTTACGATCCTTTGTCTGGCCATGCCGCCTATCAACAGCACAAGCTCCCAAAAGGATGTCGAGAGATATCCTGCTGTGTATGTTGCTTGGCCAAGCGGAATAACCTCTCGGTTGAAACTCCACTGTCCACGTACTGTCCACGTGTCGTCTGCTATCGAGCCGAGCGGGGTAGCCGCTCGGTTGGAAGTCCACTACCCGTGTACTGTATGTTGTCGAGCTGAGCGGGGTAACCTCTTGGCCAGAAATCCTCTGGCATGATCTATTGTTGGGCCGAGCGAGATGATCGCTAGGCCAAAAGTTCACTGTTCGCGTGCTCGGCTAATGTTGAGTTTGCTGCTAGGCCGAGCGGAGAAATTGCTCAGCTAAAGTCAAACTTCTATCGATGTCGTGCCTCGCTGTCAGGCTGAGCGGGGTAGCCGCTCAACTTCTGCACATCGTTCTCCCTTGAGCGTCGGGTGTTTGAGTGATCCCTGTGTCGAAGTCGACGACGGATCAGGGTCTTCTCCCCAGTCGGGGAATGTTTCGCCTAATCGACCGATCCAACACTGATCTTCATCCTTTCTTCAGATCCAATCCGGCATGAGCCTGAGGATGCTCTAGCTCAGGTTGTAAGCATCCCTAGATACCTGTAGATTTCTTTCTATGTGATGATTGTTTGGTTTAATCCCTTGCATTTGATCATTGTAGTCTGAGTGGCAGTTTGTTGATTTCCATCTATGTTTGATCTTAATGGTACTTGATCCTGTCTGAGAAGCTGGACAAGATGGAGAGCCGGGAGAAGAAACCTACTGCTGATGGAGAATAGTGCTGCTAGCGAAGAATAGCGCCTAGAGAATACTGATTCGAGAAACCCAAAGCGGATCGAGAAGAATAGAGTCACCAAATGCCTCCTTCCTACAAAGATCTCATGCCGAGAGAGAAATCCAATTGAAGAACAACCCCGCTCCAGAGCTCCCAGGACCTCCTGCGCACAAGAGATCAACTCACACTATCGTCAGTGACCTAAGACCGGGGTGGGAATCCCTTGCTAGGCCCTCCGACGCTCAAGTCAGTGATCTCTCTTAGTGTGGAAGAAAGAGGAAGACGATGAACAATAGCTGGAAATTAGGGTTATCCATGTGTGCAATGATGTGAACTTGTGAACTTACCTTGCCAACGGAGAGGATTCCCCTTTTATACCACTTCATATAACCTCCGTAGTCATGAAGTGGACCCCGGTTTGTTAGAGTTCGTTATGAGATGACGTCAGCTGCGTACTTGTGGTAGATGATTTTTAAGAAATCTTTTTCGTACCCCAGATGTACCTCATTTGTCGTTTAGTACCTGTAAAATAATCTGGAAGCATATTTCCCGCCAAAATATAACACTTGTTATGTATTGAAATATTCACATATTACAGATATCTCCATTAATTATCTTATTTAAAATATTCACCTATGATCATTCCTCATACGTCTTCTATTTACACCTCTTTCCATGTTAATATTCAGTATCTTTCCAAGGTATTGATCGATCGGCCTGTACTGGCTCTCCTATCGGGGTATGTCCTGACCGATATTAGCCTAACTTTGCTTGGGAGATATGTCCCGGCATATATTAACCTAACTTCACCTGGGAGGTGTGTTTCGGTCAATATAGACTTATATCCTATCGGGATATGTCCCGACCGATATTAGCCTAACTTCGCCTGGGAGGTGTATTTCGGTCGATATAGACTTATCTCCTATCGGGGTATATCCCGACCGATATTACCCTACGTCCTTCCTGCAGTTATGTCCCGGCCGATCTTACCCTACCTTCATCATGAAGGTATGTCTCGACCAATATTAGCTTACTTCCTCAAAAGTACATAGGTCTTTTTCCTGGGAGGCTTATTTCGGTCAATATGGACTTATATCCTATCGGGATATGTCCCAACCGATATTAGCCTAACTTTGCCTGGGAGGTGTATTTCGGTCGATATAGACTTATCTCCTATCGGGGTATATCCCGACCGATATTACCCTACCTCCTTCCTGCAGTTATGTCCCGGCCGATCTTACCCTACCTTCATCATGAAGGTATGTCTCGACCAATATTAGCTTACTTCCTCAAAAGTATATAGGTCTTTTTCCTGGGAGGCTTATTTCGGTCAATATGGACTTATATCCTATCGGGATATGTCCCGACCGATATTACCCTACCTCCTTCCTGCAGTTATGTCCCGGCCGATATTACCATACCTTCATCATGAAGGTATGTCCCGACCAATATTAGCTTACTTCCTCAAAAGTATATAGGTCTTTTTCCTGGGGGGCTTATTTCGGTCGATATAGACTTATCTCCTATCGGGGTATATCCCGACCGATATTACCCTACCTCCTTCCTGCAGTTATTGTTGGGGTTGCAAGGTTGCAAACATAGTCCCATATTGGAAACACATGGGAAATATCATGGGCTTATAAGAGAAAAGATATCTCCGTTGGCATGAGGCCTTTTGGGGAGAGCCCAAGAGCAAAGCCATGAGGGCCTAGGCCCAAAGTGGACAATATCATGCCATTGTGGAGATATCAAAATTCTTTTCGATCCTACAATTGTTATCAGAGCCCGGACTGCCAGAAGGTTTAATCACCGACCGTACATAAGAGCTATGGTCTGATTGAACCATGTGGGTACAATATTGGCATCGAACAAAGTAAGTGGGGGCTCCTATGTTCGGATCAAAAGGACCAGACACCAGGTAGGAAGTCCTAGTTGCGACTAGGCAAGGAAGTCCTAGTAGGTCGGGTGGACCGAGGGGCAGAAAGACTTGGTGGGTTGAGGATCGGACGTGGGAAGCCTATGGTCCTTTGTTTGAGGGGGGGATTGTTGGGGTTGCAAGGTTGCAAACATAGTCCCATATTGGAAACACATGGGAAAGATCATGGGTTTATAAGAGAAAAGATATCTCCATTGGCATGAGGCCTTTTGGGGAGAGCCCAAGAGCAAAGCCATGAGGGCCTAGGCCCAAAGTGGACAATATCATGCCATTGTGGAGATATCAAAATTCTTTTCGATCTTACAGTTATGTCCCGGCCGATCTTACCCTACCTTCATCATGAAGGTATGTCTCGACCAATATTAGCTTACTTCCTCAAAAGTATATAGGTCTTTTTCCTGGGAGGCTTATTTCGGTCAATATAGACTTATATCCTATCAGGATATGTCCCGACCGATATTAGCCTAACTTCGCCTGGGAGGTGTATTTCGGTCGATATAGATTTATCTCCTATCGGGGTATATCCCGACCGATATTACCCTACCTCCTTCCTGCAGTTATGTCCCGACCGATATTATCCTACCTTCATCATGAAGGTATGTCCCGGCTGATATTGGCTTATCTTCTTAGTTTCCTTACCCCCCTTTTTTCTTCTTACCAGGGACCTATAAAACCTTACCCATATCACTAGCCTTCCCTTCAAGTTTAGTCGAAGGAGGTGTAGACGACTGACTAGACATAAATTTGGTTTTGTCTTTTCCTATCCGTGACTCTGCTTCAGATATTGATATGACCTCACAGATTTTATGTACAATTGTCTCGCTAACTCAAGTATAGTGCTCATGTGAGCCTTTTTCTCCTTTAAATAGGGCTATAACCTTCCCTTCATCCACCCCCCCATCTCAGTTCTTTTCCTTGCTTGCCACCTTTTATTGCTAAGACTATGGTCTCGGATCCTCCTCTTTGGGGGCGACTTTTGTTGGACAAGGTGAGATTTATATATGAGTTTATTGGGATATTTGCTCCGGCTACTTTTGGAGTTCAAGGAATCGTTTTAAGAGATAAAGCCTCACAATCCAGATCTTCTATCCAAAGATGCAGGTGCTCTGAAGGACCCAAGAAACTTCAGAGAAATTTTTACTACTTATAGAGGGGCAGCCAAATGACCTAGGGGTGTTGTGTGAAGGGCACAACACATGTTACCCTTGGGCTAAAATTGGTTGCTTCACTTGCTGAGCTCATACGGCTTGAGAGGGGAAGTGGTTTTCACATTTATTTTTCCATTATGGAATGAATCAATGTTTCCCTGTCTCGTCGCCCTTGAGCTTTTCTGTTTTTTGTTGCTTTCTTCGTCCCGGGCAAAATATTGCCTCTTATTGTTAGGATATCTTCGTACTCGGCTAGAGAGGGGGGGTGTGAATAGCCGCCCCAAATCGCTCGTTTCTTCCTACAAATCAGGTTAGCGCAGCGGAAAAATAACAACAGAAACGTAAATGGAGAAATCAAACCTTAGACGCAGCGATGTAACGAGGTTCGGAGATGAAACTCCTACTCCTCGGCGTGTCCGTAAGGTGGACGAAGCCTATCAATCCGTCGGTGGATGAGTCCCCGGAGAATCGGCTAATATATACTCCTTGTGGGTGGAGAAACCTCGCCACAATAACTCTTGCAACAGCAAGATAGAAGTACACAAAATACAAAGAAGCACAAGACAATATGAATGTAAAAACAAACACGCTTGCCTTCTCATCGACTGGTTGAAGCAGCAACTTCACGAGACGCCTACAACAGCAGGAACCCAGTCGAAGAAGCTCACACGAAGCTTCGGAACTCAACAAAGCTCAAGAGCACAGCAGCAAGAAGGGAAGAAGAGGAAGAAGAAGAAGAAGCAGGCTCGATCTCCTTTTATAACTGCGAAGAAGAAGACACTAGAACTAGCCGTTGTGTCACAACGCTAGACTGACCGATCAGCTCCACCTCGATCGGTCCAGAGCCTCTCGATCGGTCATGGATCGATCGGGCAGTCTGATCGGTCTCTAGACCGATCAGCCATATCTTCACAGAGCCATCGATCGTGCTCGATCGGTCTGGACCGATCAGTTTAGGCCGATCGGTCCTCAGACCGATCGCCAACTCTCGTGAGAGTTGGTTGCCTCCGATCGGTCCCGCACCGATCAAGAGCCTCGAAGCCATCGATTATCTCGATCGGTCACCGCATCGATCGATACTCAGCAGATCGGATCGATCCACCGATTGATCCGAGCTTGGTTTTGCCCAAACCAAGTCCCAAGTCTCCCACACCAACCTCCATCAACCTTGACCGGTTGGTACATCATGCTTAGCATCCGGTCACCCCTTGACCGCTAAGACTCTTCACCAAGTGTCCGTCAATCCTTTGACCCACTTGACTTTTTCGTGTCAAGTATCCGGTCACTCCCTTGACCTACTTGACCTTCTCAACACCAGATGTCCGATCACCCTTGATCCATCTGGATTTTCCCTTGCCCGGCTTAACTCACCAGGACTTTCACATAGCTTCACTCACTAGGGTTTTCACCTGGCTTCACTCACCAGGATTTCCAATCTGCATGGCTTCACTCACCAGGACTTCCAAACTGCCTGGCTTCACTCACCAGGACTTTCCCTTGCCTGGCTTCACTCACCAGGACTTTCTTGAATGCCTGACTTCACTCACCAGGACTTTCACCTTCACCTAGCTTCACTCACTAGGATTTTCACCTGGCTTCACACACCAAGATTTCCCGACTGCCTGGCTTCACTCACCAGGACTTCTCCGACTGCCTGGCTTCACTCACCAGGACTTTTCCCCGTGCCAAGTCTCCATACTTGGACTTTTCGCGTGCCAAGCTCCCTGCTTGGACTTTTCCAGTGCCAAGTCTCCATACTTGGACTTTTCTAGTGCCAAGCTCCCTGCTTGGACTTTTCCGTTGCCAAGTCTCCATACTTGGACTTTTCCCGAATCAGGTCAACCAGGTCAACCTTGACCTACGGTTGCCCCAATAATCTCCCAAACACCTATTCTTGTCCCATATCAAGAATACAACTCTTCAACGAGTGTTAAACATCAACATGCAACTCAACTAGGTCAACCTTGACCTAAGGTTGCACCGACAATCTTCCCAAGTCAAACATCAAAATACAACTCGAGTCAAGTCACCTCGAGTCGGGTCAACCAGGTCAACCTTGACCTAAGGTTGCACCAACAATCTCCCCCTTTTTGATGTTTGACAAAACCCATAATCAAGTTAGGTTAACCCGATAACCTAACTTAGGTTTTCCAATCATCTTCCAATGTCCAATGTTCTTTCCTTGAACATTCTCTGGACATTCTCCCCTCAGGTTAACCCGATAATCTAACTTGGGTTCTCCAATAATTCTCCCCCTTTTTGACACACATCAAAAAGAATTCCAATGTTCTTCCTCGAACATTCCTTGACATTCTTCCCCTAGCTTAGGTTAACCCGATAACCTAACTTGGGTTTCTCCAATAATTCTCCAATGAACACTCTCCCCTTTTTGACACACATCAAAAAGAAAAAGGAGGGTATCAAGGTCAAGAGTTTCTTCCTAATGAAGGTCCCATACCTTTCATTGAAACTCTTAATTTCCCCCTTGATACTAAACTCAACAATCAACTTAGTGATAATCCCATATCACTAATCCTCAAAAGTCTTAAGGAGTAAAAACTCCCCCTAAAAGTCAACTCCCCCTTGACAATTAGGTAAAACTCTCCCTAAAGGTCAACTCCCCCTTGACCATTGCACCAACAATGTCTTTGTGAGTTCCAAACCTTTAGAAATCCAAAAACACCACTTCCTAAAACTGAAATTTCAGACATCCAGTCGAATTTCAGCAATTCAGCACGCACTGATCGGTCCCCAGACCGATCAGGAACCCCTTGGATCGATTCCCAAATCGATCCTCTTTCTGGATCATCACTGATCGGTCACCAGACCGACCAGCCCTTCACCAGATCGCACTCGTGCTACTGGAACTCACTGGATCGGTCTGCAGACCGATCCACAATACTCTGGATCGGTCCGCAGACCGATCAGATCTTCCCTGGATCGGTCCCCGGACCGATCCAGCCATATCTGATTTCTTTTCCGGAAATTCAGAAACTCCTAATAAAATTCCAGAAAATTCGAAAAATTGTGAAATTTTGAGGATACATTCCTCATAACATATACTATCATGGAAAAATAGTTTTCTATGAAAATAACTTCCATTTTTCAATCTTGATACAAAGTTCAAAAACTTTGAAATCGTTCAAGTTTAACTCAACTTTGTATCACAATGTTCAATGATGAATGCTATCACTAGGAAAGCTTCATCAAGGTTTTTCAAATCAATTTTAAAATACTTTTAAAACCATTTGAATTTAGGACCATAATCTTAGGGCTAGATGTACATGACTTGTACACAAGCTTTCCCTATGATCCTTAATTTCTTGAATTAGGGTCATCTAGGTACAAGGACAATGCACCTTGATCCTAACTCATGATCCTAATATCTCACACACATCTAAGGTGTATCAAACCACATTCAAGTCAATTTGATGTGAGATATGGATTAAGGTCAACTTAGGCTAAGTTCTCATGCATTTTCTAAACACAAATTTGATCTCAATATCAAAATGTGTTTTTCATCCTTAAATCAATTTCATTGATCATTAATGCACAAGATGATGACATGGCATATAATGATGTCATACATAATAACATGTGCCAATGTCATGATGTCATGGCATAAAATTTGAAAACTTAAATAAAGCATGACATATAAACTAGCCTAATCATTATCATGACATTTCAAATGATAATAAACTAAATATGATGTCATGGCATGGCATATGGCAACCAATCATGGCAAGTTAGCACAAATAAAATACCTAAATTCCCTAGCTAAGTATCCTTAGCCTTAGCTAACTTAAAATCTAACTCTAGATTGCCCATATATCCCTAAGAGAAAACCAAAATCCCAATTATGGTATTTCTCTAGGTTTTCTTAAATTGTGCCAAATAAGATTAAAATCGATATTTTTCAAATATGGCACAATTTACTCTTCAAGGAGTAAATAATAATTCTTTTTCATTTTCAAAGGTTATCAAAACCTTGAAAATGCTCCTTGAGTGTCAATTTCCTCAAAGTTGGGTTAACTACCCTTCTAATTGGAGTTGACACTCTCTAACCCATCTATGGGATAGAGAAGATGCTCCTAGGAACCCAATATCTATGTGAGCTCATTGGGTTCACTAAATATTCACTAGGGATGACTTCCCTAGCAACCCTCCTAATGACTCTCTTAGGCTTTGAAGCCTTGGTCATTTGGGACTCATCAAGATCAACTCTAGGGGTGACTCCCCTTGTGACCTTGGTGGTGGTCTTCCTAGCCCTAGGTTTTGTTCCATAATCGAATGGAACACTATGATAAGTGGGCTTGACCACTTGGGACTTAGGTTTGTGACCCAAACCTTTCTTGTCCTTGAACTTGGGTTGTTGACTCTTAAACCCTAGAGATGACTTCTCCATGTTTTTAAGAGTCTTTTCCAAAGTATCAAGTCTTGACTTCAAGACTTGATTCTCCTTCTCTAATACCTCAATTTTTGATTTATCACTCTTCCTTGAGGTATTCTTAGGCATATGTCTAGTTGATTTAGGATTCCTACCTAGGTTATCCTTAGCCTTAGATGGGTTGATCCTAGGGTTAGCCTTTCTAGAATTATCCTTATCTAGACTTACATGTTTAGCTCCTAAGCACATGTATTGATTCCTAAGGTTATCATGCTTGTTATTATCGACAAGTGCAATAAAATTCCTAGCATGCATTTTATTAGAATTGCAAAAATGAACCTTAGAGGTTACCTTAGGGTTTGCCTTAGCTCCCCCTATCGATGTGCTTGGTTTCTTGTCCTTGTGAGGTTGCCTCCCCCTCGGACATTGGCTCCTATAGTGTCCCCTTCGCTTGCATTGGAAGCACACCACGTGCTCCTTGCCTTTGCGTATCGGGCCTCCGGCTTCCTTGACCTTAGGCGCCGGTGGAGTCTTCTTAGTCTTCTTTGGACATTTACTCTTGTAATGTCCAAATTCCCTACACTCAAAACACATTATATGCAATTTACTTGAACTTAAAGTGTTTGAGTTACCTAGGGTTGAGGATGGATGGATGCTCTCTTCTTCATCCCTCCCGGAGGTAGAAGTTTCTTCTTCTTGCTCCGACCTTGAAGAGGAACTCTCCTCCTCTTCTTCTTTAGATGTTGAGTGGCCCTCAACTTCTAAATCTTCTCCTCCATGATGTGAGCTACTTGGCTCACTTAGCTCCTCTTCATGGCTTGAATTTGAGCTTCCCTCATGGAACTTGGCCAAGTTATCCCATAATTCCTTGGCATTGTTGTAACCTATCTTACACAAGATGTTAGTAGGCAATGAAAATTCAATTATTCTCGTTACCTCTTCGTTGATTTCGGATTTGTGAATTTGTTCTCTTGTCCACTCCTTCTTCTCAAGTGGTTTTCCTTCCTTATCCACCGGAGGAGTAAAACCTTCTTGTACACAAAACCAATTCATTATGTTAGTCATAAGAAAGTACTTCATCCTTACCTTCCAATACGCGAAGTCGCCGCATTCGTAGAAGGGTGGAATGGTGATGTCTTCTCCATAGAGATCCATTCTCTAGCTTGTGCTCCCCCGGGTGTTGATCCGTCGAAGAGCGGCCTCGCTCTGATACCACTTGTTAGGATCTCTTCGTACTCGGCTAGAGAGGGGGGGGTGTGAATAGCCGCCCCAAATCACTCGTTTCTTCCTACAAATCAGGTTAGCGCAGCAGAAAAATAACAACAGAAACGTAAATGGAGAAATCAAACCTTAGACGCAGCGATGTAACGAGGTTCGGAGATGAAACTCCTACTCCTCGGCGTGTCCGTAAGGTGGACGAAGCCTATCAATCCGTCGGTGGATGAGTCCCCGGAGAACCGGCTAATATATACTCCTTGTGGGTGGAGAAACCTCGCCACAATAACTCTTGCAACAGCAAGATAGAAGTACACAAAATACAAAGAAGCACAAGATAATATGAATGTAAAAACAAACACGCTTGCCTTCTCATCGACTGGTTGAAGCAGCAACTTCACGAGACGCCTACAACAGCAGGAACCCAGTCGAAGAAGCTCACACGAAGCTTCGGAACTCAACAAAGCTCAAGAGCACAGCAGCAGCTCAGTAGGAAGAAGAGGAAGAAGAAGAAGAAGCAGAGGCTCGATCTCCTTTTATAACCTGCGAAGAAGAAGACACAGGAACTAGCCGTTGTGTCACAACGGCTAGGACCTGGACCGATCAGGCTCCACCCTGATCGGTCCAGAGCCTCTCTGATCGGTCATGGGACTGATCAGGCTCTAGTCTGATCGGTCTCTAGACCGATCAGCCATATCTTCACAGAGCCACTGATCGTGCTCTGATCGGTCTGTGGACCGATCAGCCAACTCTCTGTGAGAGTTGGCTCGTCTCTGATCGGTCTCCAGACCGATCAAAGAGCCATCGATCGTTATCCGATCGGTCACCGGACCGATCAGATTCGAGCTATCGGATCGATCCACTGATCGATCCAGAGCTTGGTTTTTGCCCAAACCAAGTCCCAAGTCTCCCACACCAACCTCCAGTCAACCTTGACCAGTTGGTACATCATGCTTAGCATCCGGTCACTCCCTTGACCTGCTAAGACTCTTCACCAAGTGTCCGGTCAATCCCTTTGACCCACTTGGACTTCCTTTTCGTGTCAAGTATCCGGTCACTCCCTTGACCTACTTGACCTTCTCAACACCAGATGTCCGATCACCCTTGATCCATCTGGATTTTCCCTTGCCCGGCTTAACTCACCAAGACTTTCACATAGCTTCACTCACTAGGGTTTTCACCTGGCTTCACTCACCAGGATTTCCAATCTGCCTGGCTTCACTCACCAGGACTTCCAAACTGCCTGGCTTCACTCACCAGGACTTTCCCTTGCCTGGCTTCACTCACCAGGACTTTCTTGAATGCCTGACTTCACTCACCAGGACTTTCACCTTCACCTAGCTTCACTCACTAGGATTTTCCCGACTGCCTGGCTTCACTCACCAGGACTTCTCCGACTGCCTGGCTTCACTCACCAGGACTTTTCCCCGTGCCAAACTCCCTGTTTAGACTTTCCCCGTGCCAAGTCTCCATACTTGGACTTTTCGCGTGCCAAGCTCTCTGCTTGGACTTTTCCAGTGCCAAGTCTCCATACTTGGACTTTTCTAGTGCCAAGCTCCCTGCTTGGACTTTTCCGTTGCCAAGTCTCCATACTTGGACTTTTCCCGAATCAGGTCAACCAGGTCAACCTTGACCTACGGTTGCCCCAATAATCTCCCAAACACCTATTCTTGTCCCATATCAAGAATACAACTCTTCCACGAGTGTCAAACATCAACATGCAACTCAACTAGGTCAACCTTGACCTAAGGTTGCACCGACAATCTTCCCAAGTCAAACATCAAAATACAACTCGAGTCAAGTCACCTCGAGTCGGGTCAACCAGGTCAACCTTGACCTAAGGCTGCACCAACACTTATGAGCCTTGGCAAGCTCGGACGGGGTGGGCTATTTCCATCTCTGCTCCATGGTAAGTTTGAATCCAGTGGGACTAAAATTTTCTAAGTGCTATAAGAGTTTATGCTTGTAATATTTGCTATCTATTCGAGGTTTACTGTTCCTGAGGGAAATGTAATGCTATGTATTTGATTAGATTCTAAGTGTAAAAATAAACTTTTGTATCTAATCAAATGATTCTACCGAATCCTCCTATGTTTACAAAATGTGGTGTTGTGTTCATTATTCCTTCGTGTATCCTATGTGTCATTTATCATAGCTAAGACTATCTTAACTGTTAGTATAGTTCGATATTATAACCAATGTTATACCAACTGATGTTGTCTTATTGACTGAAATCAATATCATATTTATCTAGCATAACCACAGTTTCCCTCGTCAATATAAATTTATTTCGATAAATATTAAGTTGTGTTTTATAAGGATAATTTAAAAATTTGTTATTCTTCTAAATTTCTATCCTTAAAATATTTTTGTCTGTAGCCTGGGTTTGGTCAAAAAGTTCAGTTCTTTTTAATTTATTATGCCCAGTCGATCACATCTTCTTTCGAGGTTTCTGAACTGGTGATTGGTTCTCCTTCGGGTGAGAGAATGTTCGAGGTACTACCAACCCTATCGTGATCCGATTCGTCACATCTGATATAAATGCCCCTCTTTTTTATGATGACCTGACACATACCCTTTCTAGCCGCCACGTCACGTAGGTCTTTTGTCTCTCTATTACGATCCTCAGCGTCTGCGGAGATATCAGCGTTCTGATCTGACGACAGTTGTGCGTTTTTCAAAACCCTAAACCCTTCGTCTCCTTTTTAACCTTGTCCTTCCTTTTTTCTTCTCTAGAGTTCTTTTCCTGTTGCTGCCTTCAACCAGACCTCGTGCTCACCATTTCACGACGATCCCCCTTCTTATCTTCAGTAAGTAATCCATTGTTTCCTTAGCCTATACCTTTACCCATGGCCGCGGAAACAATTGCTCCTTGGTATGTCCATATGTCTTCTACCTTTGATAAGAATGCTAGATTGTCCATCCGTCGTCAATATGAAATTCCTAAGGAATACAAAATCCTATTTCCGACACCGAATGATCGGCCTCATCATCCCCCTGATAACTGCGTGACTTTTTTCAGGGATCAGTTGATAGGGGCTTAAGATTCCCCATTCCTCCTTTCTTGATTGAGATAAGTAGGTATTTTGATATTCCTTTGCAGCAGTTTGCCCCTAATGCATTCCGTTATCTATGCGGTACTTACATGTTGTTTCGTCTACAAGATATTCCTCCTACTCCTCAAAATTTCTTCATGTTTTTGTTGGTTGCTACTCGGAAAGCCTAGAGGTTCCACTGTACAAAAATTTTGTACAAAGGTCTGAACCTTTTTCCTAGCTACCATGTGTTCTTTTAAATTAAATTTTGGATCGCCTGCGGAACTTAACACGTTTGATCCAAAACTTAATCTATTTGTTCTTTTAGGTTTTGACTTGGATCTCCTGCGGAACTTAACACGTTCGACCCAAATCACCTTAAGTTATTAATTCCATTAAATATTAATTTCCATAATCGGTTCCCAGTACTGACGTGGCGAGGCACATGACCTTCTTGGATATGGGAGCAATCACCACCGACTAGACAAAACCTTTTATAGAAAGCTAATATTTAATTTCCTAAAATAACTTTAGGTTAACCGAAAATAACAATCAAATCACAAGGAAAAAAAACAAAAGAACACAATATCGAAAAACATATTCGAAATTCTAGAATCGTAAGCCTCTTGTATTTGGTATTATTTCCAAAAATAACTAGTATGATGCGGAAAGAAAAATTACTAGTTATACCTTTTAGAAAGACCTCTTGATCTTCTACCGTATTCCTCTTCTAACCTCGGACGTTGTGTGGGCAACGATCTTCCGAGATGAGAAACCACCAACCACCTTCTTCTCCTCCTAGCTAGGTTCGGCTATAAAAAGCTTAACCAAGGATGAAGAACAAAACACCAACCAAGCTCCAAGAGATGCTAGCTTTCTCTCCTTCTTCTTCTTCTTCTTCTCCAAGTAGTATCCGACCGCCACAAGAGCTCCAAGCCTTTGAGAGTTTCGGCCACCACAAAGAGGGAGAGAGGAAGAGGATGGCCGGCCACTCCAAGGAATAAAAGAGGGAGAGAAAAATAATAGAGGTTGTATCTCATGAAGGCACCCTCACCCCTTCTTTTATATTCCTTGGCCTAGGCAAATTAGGAAATTTAATTACAATAAAATTTCCTTAATTCCCTTGACATGATTTAATTGAGAAAAATAAAATAAAATTTCCCCAATTAATCTCTAATGGCCGGCCACATCAAAAGAGATAAATTAGACACGTTTTAATCAACAATTAAAACTTCCTAATTTGTTTCCGGAAATTTTAAAATTAAAATTTCTCTTTAAAAATCTCTTCATGGTTGATAAAATGAAATTTCTATAATTTTAATTTTATCAACATGTGGATAATTTTAAAGAGAAAATAAAATATCTCACCAATCTACAAATAAGGAAAGAGATCTAATCTCTTTCTTTAATCTTTTATAGATCTTTTACAAGAGAGATATTTTAATTTTAATTTTAATTCTCTTTAATAAATTATTTCTTCCACATAATAAAAATTAAAATTAAAATTCCTTTTTAATTTAATTTGGCCGGCCCCCACTAGCTTGGGTTCAAGCTAGGGCCGGCCACCCCAATTTATACCTAGGCAAGCTAGCTTGGCCGGCCCCCTATTGGTGGGTATAGAAGGTGGGTATAGTACTCTATAAATAAGAGGCTACGATAGGGACCGAGAGGAGGAATTGGTTTTGGTCTCCCGATAAAATTATGCATCCCGTGTTCGCCCCGAACACACAACTTAATTTTATCAATAATAATTCATTCCACTAGAGAACTATTATTGAACTACCGCACCAATCCCAAATTACATTTTTGGGCTCCTTCTTATTATGAGTGTGTTATTCTCCCTGTGTTTAAGATATCGAATGTCCACTAATTAAGTAAGTTACTGACAACTCATTTAATTAATATCTAAGTCCAAGAGTAGTACCACTCAACCTTATTGTCATGTCGGACTAAGTCCACCTGCAGGATTTAACATGACAATCCTTATGAGCTCCTCTTGAGGACATTATCTGTTGGAGTGTATACTAAAAGCCTAGCTTTTGGTATAAACATTTATCTAGAAATAAGAATCACATTGGTCGAATGTCTACATTTATGATAAATGTAGTTGTTCAATTAATTTATATTGTAGATGACATGGTGTGTGGTGTCACACACAGAAGATCATGTTATCAGTAGCTTATAAATTATAAACAGTAGCTCACGACCATGATGGAAAGGAACAAACCATTGGAAGGTCGTAGTGTAATTAGGTATTAGTTTATCTTGACTATATAATTACACTAGTACACTCAGAGTGTATTGAGTAGGACCATTTGAGGTCGTTTCTTTTATACTAACTTTATAAAGAAACAAAGACCTCGGTTATTATGGAAGTGTGTGCTCTTAATCCTAATGTAATAACAAGCACATATATTTGATATTTATTTCTTTAATTTATCAATGGGTGAGATTTAGTTCGTTGAATCAATAAACCCGATAAGTTGGGAAATGGTATCACTTATAGTGTGTGTTGTTGATTATAGAAGGAAACGGTGTCCTAGAGATACTAGGTTGATAATGTCCTCAAGAGGAGCTCATAAAGATTGTCATGTTAAACCCGCAGTGGACTTAGTCCGACATGATAATAAGGTTGAGTGGTACTACTCTTGGACTTAGATATTAATTAAATGAGTTGTCAAGAACTCACTTAATTAGTGGACATTTGATATCTTAAACACAGGGAGACTAACACACTCATAATAAGAAGGAGCCCAAAATGTAATTTGGGATTGGTGCGGTAGTTCAATGATAGTTCTCTAGTGGAATGAATTATCATTGATAAAATTAAGTTGTGTGTCCGGGGATGCTTAATTTTATCGGAGACCAAAACCAATTCCTCCTCTCGGTCCCTATCGTAGCCTCTTATTTATAGAGTTCTATACCCACCTATACCCACCTTCTATACCCACCAATAAGGGGCCGGCCAAGCTAGCTTGGGAACCAAGCTAGGGCCGGCCTAGGTAGAACCCAAGCTAGTAGGGCCGGCAAAAATAAATTAAAAAGAAATTTAATTTTAATTTTTATTATGTGGAAGATATATTTTAAAGAGAATTAAAATTAAAATATCTCTCTTGTAAAAGATCTACAAAGATTAAAGAAAGAGATTAGATCTCTTTCCTTATTTGTAGATTGGAGATGTTTTATTTTTTCTTTAAAAATTATTCACATGTTGATAAAATTAAAATTATAAAATTTCCTTTATCAACCATGAAGAGATTTTAAAGAGAAATTTTATTTTTTAAAATTTCCGGAAACAAATTAGAAGTTTTAATTGTTGATTAAAACTTGTCCTCTTTTGTTTTCCAATGATGTGGCCGGCCACTTGAAATTAATTGGGGAAATTTTATTTTATTTCTCTCAATTAAATCATGTCAAGGAAATTAAGGAAAATTTATTGTAATTAAATTTCCTAATTTGCCTAGGCCAAGGAATATAAAAGAAGGGGTGAGGGTGCCTTCACAAGACACAACATCTATTATTCCTCTCCCTCTTTTGTTCCTTGGTGTGGCCGGCCAACCTCTCCCTCTCTTCCTCTTGTGGTGGCCGAACCCTACCCTTCTATTGGAGCTCTTGTGGTGGCCGGATACTACTCGGAGAAGAAGAAGAAGAAGGAGAGAAAGCTAGCATCTCTTGGAGCTTGGTTAGTGTTTTGATTTTCTTCCTTGGTGAAGCTTCCTCTTTGTTGGCCGAACCTAGCTAGGAGGAGAAGAAGGTGATTGGTGGTTTCTCGTCTCGGAAGATCGTTGCCCACACAACGTCCGAGGTTAGAAGAGGAATACGGTAGAAGATCAAGAGGTTTTTCTACAAGGTATAACTAGTAATTTTTCTTTCCGCATCATGCTAGTTATTTATGGAAATAATACCAAATACAAGAGGCTTACGTTCTAGAATTTCGAATATGTTTTTCGATGTTGTGTTCTTTTGTTTTTTTCTTTTCCTTGTGATTTGATTGTTCTCTTTGGTTAACCTAAAGTTATTTTAGGAAATTAAATATTAGCTTTCTATTAAAGGTTTTGTCTAGTCGGTGGTGGTTGCTCCCATATCCAAGAAGGTCATGTGCCTCGCCACGTCAGTACTGGGAACCTTTTATGGAAATTAATATTTAATGGAATTAATAACTTAAGGAGACTTGGGTCGAACGTGTTAAGTTCCGCAGGAGATCCAAGTCAAAACCTAAAAGAACAAATAGATTAAGTTTTGGATCAAACGTGTTAAGTTCCGCAGGCGATCCAAAATTTAATTTAAAAGAACACATGATAGCTAGGAAAAGGTTCAGACCTTTGTACAAAATTTTTGTACAGTGGAACCTATAGGTTTTCCGAGTAGCAACCAACATTATCAACCTAGTATCTCTAGGACACAGTTTCCTTCTATAATCAACAACACACACTATAAGTGATATCATTTCCCAACTTATCGGGTTTATTGATTCATCGAACTAAATCTCACCCATTGATAAATTAAAGAAATAAATATCAAATATATGTGCTTGTTATTATATTAGGATTAAGAGCACACACTTCCATAATAACTGAGGTCTTTGTTCCTTTATAAAGTCAGTATAAAAGAAAAGACTTCAAATGGTCCTACTCAATACACTCTGAGTGTACTAGTGTAATTATATAGTCAAGATAAACTAATACCTAATTACACTACGACCTTCTAATGGTTTGTTCCTTTCCATTTTGGTCGTGAGCTACTGTTTATAATTTATAAGGTACTGATAACATTATCTTCTGCATGTGACACCACATACTATGTTATCTACAATATAAATTAATTGAACAACTATAACTAAATGTAGACAATTTGACCAAATGTGATTCTTTATTCATAATGAATGTTTACAAAGCTTAGGCTTTCAGTATACACTCCAACAGTTTTCCTATCCCAAGTACTCGGAACCTGGTGTCTTCTTATTCCAGTCGCGCACTAAAATGGTCCTTTTTGGAGATATGTCGTCATCTCTCAAAGCCTGGAAATCTCGTTTTTTCTTTTTAAAATTTCCGGGGCCTATTCCTTGGTCTTATGCTTGGAAATCTTTCTTGCCTCCCCTGCCCGACGTTAGAGAGTTTCATCTTCTTCCCTCTTTTCCTATTTATTGTGAGAAATTATTAGGTCACCGACTCTCAATCCCGAAATGGTTGAAGGTCGAGCTTCTATACCTATTTGGTTTAAGCTCCGTTAAACCTGATACCCACATTTCCTTAGGTAACATCTTGTTCTTTTCTTCTCGCTTTTAACTACTTAAACTGTTTTTCTTTTCTATACAGTGGAGAGTTTTTATGATGCTTTGATTGACGAGGAAATACGTGTGGAAGAAGACTTGCTTCGTGCCAAGGAGGCCGAATTTCTAGCAGCTATCACCCTTCCCCCTTCAATCGAAGAGCCAGCTCCTCGAGCTGAAGTACCTAGATCTTCAGGGGTTCGCAAGGCTCCTGAAGGTTCTCTTGGGGATCCTGCTACAGAGGTTCTTCCTAATCCTATACCCACTGTTACCTCTCCAGTGGTTGCTGCTGTCTCCTCATCTACCTCTCTTCCTTTCATCGAGCTCACGTCTCCTAGTAGCTCTGGTAAATTGATAACGGAAGTTTCTACGGGCAAACGTCCAGGACGTAAACTAACCAAGGCTCCTCCCTCAAAAAGGAGGCTTATTCTTCCTGTTGACGAGTTAGTTTCAGAAGGCTTTGCTTCGGCTGGCCTTCCTTCTGATGAGCCGACGCTGGCGGAGCTTTATCCTTCTCTTAATTTTCCTGCCTCGCCTTTCTCCAGTACCAACGCCTCTGGGGATGTTTCTTTTACTTTTCCTTTGTCTATACTAACTTCTGGGTCTTTGTCTTCCTCACCTTCTTCTTACTTAATCTTTGCTCCCCCCTCTATCCCTACTTCTTCCTTCTCAGCCGATTCCTCTGCCATTCCTGTTCTCCCCATCTTATTAGGGGGTTCTTTTGCCAGCTCTTGGGATGAGGTTCGTCCCCTTTTTGAAGAGCTTTCTATTCCTGAAGCAATTGATCGCTTCTCTCACAAGGAGAATCAGGTATGTTTAGTAACGCCTATTTTCTATTTCTCAACTATTATCTTATGACTTTTCATTATATTTCCAGCGATGGATAGAAAATATGGGTTTCTCTCGACTACTACACAACTTATACACTGAGAACAAGAGGTTAAGATCGGAGAATGATAAGCTAAAGCAAGAGGTTGTTGAATTATCTTCTACTGCGTTTTCTGCTGCCGCCAAGGAACAATTCGAAGTACAAATTGAAAGTCTTCAGGCAAAATTTAAATCGGTTACGGACCTCAACCAAGAATTGACTTCCAAACTTGGCGAGCTGAAGGATAATTATGAAGCGGAATTGACTGAGAAGCTCAAAGCCTTGCAACTGAAAGAGGATGAGGTAGCCTCTCTGACCACCTCCCTTGATTGAGTCCATGGCCGAGGCTTCTGCCAAAGAAGATGAATTAAAGACCTCTCATATGGCGTTGGTAGTCTACAAAGGGAACGAGGATGTTCGTTACAAGGAACGAGCCACGACCATGATTGAGTCTCTCGAGTTCAATAGACCGATCGTGAGATCCATTTTATCCGCTTTTACGGCAGGAGCTCAAGGGGCAATTCAGCAATTAAGAGAAGAGAGTTATTTATCTCGTGACCCTCCTCCTAATTTCTTAAATAAGCGCAAACTAATTGAAAACAAACCTCCTGATCTGTACCCTAGGTTGACTTTAACTTAGATTCAAGTTATTGGGATTCTGTAATGATAAGCTCTTGTGACTTTGATTATCCCCTTTGGGTTGTGAATCTTACTCTTTCTCAGGATAACTATATATTTTTTGTAAATGTATCTAATGTTATTTGGTTTATCATAACGCAACATTTCCCTACGGGCCTTTTCTTAATGATCGATCGGTATATATTAAGATTGCTAAATACCGCCCGATATTTTTATAGCTTAATTATGTATCACCCGATTGGACATATTTCTCGGCTGATTTATCAAAACCATCCGATTTTTATCTATGGATCTCGTCTATTAAATACTATCTGACGTTCAACTTCTATTTTATTACACCCACGCCTTAAACTTATAGTTATTATACTAATTTCTATCTGTCCTTGTCAGGGTTTCCTAAGAGTATTTCTAAGGAAACTCACACCTTTTCCTAGGTAGCTTTTTTAACTTTACTTCTTTCTCTTTTCTTTATTCTTTAATATTATTACCTATTTATGACGATTGATATTCCAAGCACCTTTTATTCTCCTTTTTCCCTTTTGCCGTTTCAGCTTAGGGGTTTTAGCACAAGGCAAAAAAAAGAGAGATAAGGGTTTACGAAGTTTTCTCCTATTTTTCTTCATCTTTCGTCTTCTTTCTAGATTCCTTCTTCTGTGATTGCTTCTCCCTATGGCGGTTTCTTCTCCCGCGTGGTTTCTCTCATGCTCTTCCGACCTCACAGATACAGAAGAAGTGGACTTACAGGCAACCTATGGTTTTCCTTCCTATATCATTCATCCCGCTCCTCATGAGGGTCCACATCTTCCCCCATTAGGATGTATCTCCATCTTTAGGGACCAAGTCTTACAAGGTTTTAGATTTCCCCTTCATCATTTTTTCTGTAATGTCAGCCGTTATTTTGATATCCCTCTTAACCAGTTTGTCCCTCAATCTTTTTCTATTCTAATGGGTTTCATTGGGGTATCAAAACTGTTGGATTTCCCCTTGTCTCCCCGTCTTTTTCATCACTTCTTCATTCCTCGCCGAGTAGATGTTGGTGTTTTTAAGTTTCAGTCTCGTCCCAAGGCCATTCTGTTTAACCGTATTCCTCCTCAAGGTGAATGGTATCGTAAATTTTTCTACATGCGTCTCCCTTCTCCCCCTCCATTTCCTATTCAATGGATACATGATTTACATCCGCTTCCTGACACCCACGATCTTCTTAATGATTCCTCTATTGCTTCTGCTTTACCCAAACTGCGAGGAGCAAAATTCAGTTTGCCACATCTAATCGAAGAGGGTTTGATGTTTCCCTTCGGGATAGGCAACATCGACACTCCTTTGGATAGTTCCTTTGGTGAGTATAATTATTTTACTTCGCCTTCACTGATCTGCATATCTCTTTGATAATGGTGTTTATCCTCTGTATTTCAGCTGATGCTCTTCTTCCAGCTTTTATGTATAAGAATTCCGCTATGACTAAGTCTTTTGTCAATAATCTTGGAGAAAAATGGTTATTTGCTCGCCGATCCAATCCTAATCCCTCTACTTTGGGCTTGCTTTCCGAAGAAGAACGACGGGCAGAGGGTGTTGCACTCATGGAAGAGGAGGAAGAAGAGCCTTTTGTTACCTTAGTTAAAAATCCAAACCTCACTAAGGACTCTCCTTTTGGCGATTTCTTTGGCACTTTTGTGCAAGCTCCTCTTGTCCCGGCGCCTATTTCCTTTGAGAGAGGTAAAGCACTGATAACTCCCACCCATATTATCTCTAATCCCGCTCTTAGGATGATGAGGCCCAGTCTACTTATCCCTTCTTCTTCTATTGTTTCAGCTCTTCCTGCTCTTGCTTCTGAGATGGTCGTTATCCCTCCTGTGTCTTCTGCATCCTTGACATTGACTTTGCCTCCTTCGGCCTCTTAGCCTCGAGCAAAACGGACGCCTTGCCGGAGATCCTCTCCAAGTGTCAGTCTTCCAGCCGTTAGTGTTCCCATAACTACTACAGCCCCTCCTGCCTTGTTACCTTCTATTCCATCTGGTTCTTTCCCCGTTCCTCTTGTTCCTACTATTCCTTTCCCTTCTATTGCATCTTCTTCTTCTTCGCCTCCTTCTTCTTCCCTTCCTCGTCCTTTATTTAAACTAGCCGCGGGCTTGCCTTCTCAATTGGGACAGCCTTCTAGTCCCCCTAGCTATGACACTTTGCAACTACAAGGTTTATTGGCCGAATCTTGGATGCAGGGTTATGAGCAACTAAGAGACCTTAGTCTCCCACATCGAGCTGATCGCCATAGTCGTCAGACAGTAGCTGTAAGTATTCCTAGTTATATGTTATCAACTTTATATCTTCATCTTTAACTTACATTATCCTTTTGTTTAATTCCTTGCCACAAGTCTACATATCGATCAATTACTTATAGCTAAGGATCATGAGAACAATAAGTTGAAAGCTCAACTGGAGACATTGAAGGCTGCTTCGCCTTCTTCTAACAACGATATGGCTCAGTTGCAAGAGAAGGTGGCCTCGCAAAATCAACAATTGGGAACCTTGAAACAAGAATTGGAGGAATGTCAACAAATGTTGAAAGACAAAGAGCTTGCTAGAAGGACGTTAGAATTACAAGTGGATAGGTTACACTCTGGTCTTCGACTAGAGATTGCTTTGAAAGAGAAAACTCTCTCAGATGCTTCTAAAAAAAGTCTTATTTTAGAGAAAGTAGAGAAGCTCCATAATGCCTGTCTTTCTGATCAAGCTCAGGACTTAGCCTCTCATGATTTCATTCTCCTACAGGAACAAGATCAGAGAAAAGCTCAAGAGGTTGAATTATCACTGCTTCAGAAGGAATTGGAGCAGCTTAAATCAGAGAAGAATGCTCTGAAAGATCAGAATACCAAGCTACAAGCTGATTTTCAAAGTTATAAGGAGCAAGAGAAGAACCGGTGGGAGGAATGGCGCCAGACTTATTTGAAGTCTTCAGCCTTTGCTCGGGAATTTGTTCGTAGGATAGTAGGTGCTCAAAACCATTCTGTATCGGGAGTTCTTCAACAATTAAGAGAGGGTGGTTATCTATCCCAAGAACCTCCCATTTCTTTCATAAATCGCCGTACGCTTAATGAAGAATTGCCCGCGGATTTAAAAGGTCCCTTTCCGAATGTTTAAAGAGATCATTTATAAAAGACTTGTACTATAGGAAAAACAAGTGTGATTAAAGCGGTGTAACTAAGTACTTGTAGTACATAAGAAAATTTTGATACTTACTTGCTTCTTTATCATGCTGCTTTGAGAATATCCCTTCTGAAATATTTTTGATTTTTGAGTATAACCTTTATTCAAGAATTCTTGGCTCATCTGGTGAGGTTAATCCCTGTCCCGATGAATTCTTCTGCAGATAAAATCTAGTATACTTTATAATTCCAAAAGAATGCATAATTTCAACTGACCTCGGGATAGCGAGCTATGTAAGATTCTTGAGTTCCGAGCTGAATATATTATCCCAGGCGAATTTTAAATAAAGACTTCTAACTGGATAGACCTCCAAATAGATAATGTATCATATGTATAGCATCCCTTTTGAATTCCAGCCTCATGTCTGCGTAATCTCGGTTGATTGGGTCTTGAAATTATAAGATCTCTTGTGACTTGCGACGGTTTAGAAGATCTGTTCGAGTTGCTCTATAGAATTTCCCGCTCGCTTTTTGCTTCTGAAATGGTTTAGAGTCTCTGGCTCCTCCTATGAAGACCTAACCGAGTTATTTCATAGAATTTCCCGATCGACTTTTGCTTCTAAGATAGTTTAGAATCTCCGGTTCCTCCTATGAAGACCCAACCGAGTTACTTCATAGAATTTCCCGATCGACTTTTGCTTCTGAGATAGTTTAGAGTCTCCGGTTCCTCCTATGAAGACCCGACCGAGTTACTTCAAAGAATTTCCCGATTGACTTTTGCTTCTGAGATAGTTTAGAGTCTCCGGTTCCTCCTATGAAGACCCGACCGAGTTACTTCATAGAATTTTCCGATCGACTTTTGCTTCTGAGATAGTTTAGAGTCTCCGGTTCCTCCTATGAAGACCCGATCGAGTTACTTCATAGAATTTCCCGATCGACTTTTGCTTCTAAGATAGTTTAGAGTCTCCGGTTCCTCCTATGAAGACCTGACCAAGTTACTTCATAGAATTTCCCGATCGGCTTTTGCTTCTGAGATAGTTTAGAGTCTCCGGTTCCTCCTATGAAGACCCAACCGAGTTACTTTAAAGAATTTCCCGATCGACTTTTACTTCTGAGATAGTTTAGAGTCTCCGGTTCCTCCTATGAAGACCCAACCGAGTTACTTCAAAGAATTTCCCGATCGACTTTTGCTTCTGAGATAGTTTAGAGTCTCCGGTTCCTCTTATGAAGACCCGACCGAGTTACTTCATAGAATTTCCCGATCGACTTTTGCTTCTGAGATAGTTTAGAGTCTCCGGTTCCTCCTATGAAGACCCGACCGAGTTACTTCATAGAATTTCCCGATCGACTTTTGCTTCTGAGATAGTTTAGAGTCTCCGGTTCCTCCTATGAAGACCCGATCGAGTTACTTCATAGAATTTCCCGATCGACTTTTGCTTCTGAGATAGTTTAGAGTCTCCGGTTCCTCCTATGAAGACCCAACCGAGTTACTTCATAGAATTTCCCGATCGACTTTTGCTTCTGAGATAGTTTAGAGTTTCCGGTTCCTCCTATGAAGACCCGACCGAGTTACTTCATAGAATTTCCCGATCGACTTTTTGCTTTGTTGATATTCATCAATCTGTATGAACCATACTTATTTCCAGTGATGATATTTGCCTTGCCTGGTTTTTATTTAAAGAAATAGGGTACATAAACTGTAGGTATACTTGTCCTCAGTTCACCAGGGGCTTCCAATAATTGTGAACACATTCTTAACTAGTAAGATCTGGTCAGGTTCGATAAGGCTGTAAATGATTAGCGCTCCAGGGGCGCTCCAAAATTCTTCCTTCAGCATCTTGAAGATAATATGAACCTGATGCGAGCTTTTCTACCACTTTGTAAGGTCCTCCCCATTGCGGTGCCAGCTTATTGACATCTCCAACAGGTTTAATTCGTTTCCATACCAAATCCCCTACTTGGAAAAATCTGGGTATCACTCTCTTGTTATAGTTTTGCCTCATCCGTTGTCGATATGATACAAGACGAGTAGCAGCTTTATCTCTTATTTCCTCTATCAAATCTAGCTCCATAAGTCGTCGACCTTCATTGTCCTCATCATATAATCGCCGTCTATCAGACTCTACCCCCACTTCGATGGGAATTATTGCTTCTCCTCCATAAACTAATTGAAAAGGCGTAATTCCTGTAGCTTCCCGGGGTGTAGTACGATAAGCCCACAGAACACTAGGTAATTCATCTACCCAGCTACCTCCAACATGATCCAATTTAGTTTTTAAACCTCTAATAATCTCCCTATTAGTTACTTCTGCTTGGCCATTGCTTTGTGGGTAAGCTACAGAAGTGAATGCCTGAATAATGCCATAACTGTTGCACCAATCTAAAATCCTATCCCCTTGAAATTGCCTTCCATTATCAGAAACCAATTTATGAGGAATGCCAAATCTGCAGATTATATTTTTCCATAAAAACTTAATAACTGCATCTTCAGTAATTCGAGCAAGTGATTCTGCCTCCACCCATTTAGAAAAATAATCCACTGCTACCAATAAGAATTTTCTCTGCGCAGCTGCCATAGAAAACGGTCCTACTATGTCCATGCCCCACTGATCAAAGGGGCATGCAACTACAGAGGTTCTCAATAACTGTGTAGGATGATGTGAGATATTTTGATGTTTTTGACAAGAAACACAAGTTCTCACCAGCTTGTTAGCATCTTCGTGTAAAGTGGGCAAAAAATATCCTGCTAACAGAATTTTACGGGCCAAAGATCTTCCCCCTATATGACTACCACACGAACCTTGATGAACTTCTCGTAAAATAAACTGTATATCTTCCGTGCCAACACATTTAAGCAAAGGTCTGGAAAAAGCCCTTTTATATAACTGTTCTCCCACCATAGTGTATTGAGCAGCCCTCTTCTTAAATACTCTTGCCTGTTCTACATCCATGGGAAGAATACCTTGCTGCAAGTATAATATGATCTGAGCCCTCCAATCGCTTTGAATCTCTGCTTCAGCGTGTCTTTCAATACAAGATACTAACAGAGTTTGTTCCACGGGCCTATCTAAACTCCATGGTACTATAGCAGAAGCCAATTTAGCCAATTCATCTGCTACTTGATTTTCAGATCTAGGAACCTTTTGTATATTTACTTCTTGAAACTGGGATTTCAACTTATCAAACGCTTCAGCATATAACCTAAGCCTATCATTATTGATTTCAAAATTACCTGATAGTTGTTGAGCTGCTAATTGAGAATCGGAATAGATAAGGACTCAAGCTGCCCCTATATGCCGAGCAGCTTGCAGGCCGACTATTAAGGCTTCATATTCTGCTTCGTTGTTGGTAGCTCTATAATTCAACCTGATAGAGAGTTGCAATCTGTCTTCCCTTGGTGATATAAGAAGAACACCAATTCCGCTACCTTGTCTAGTTGAAGAACCATCTACATAAACCTTCCAGGTGTTTTCTTCCTCGGGGACTTGAACTTCTATGATGAAGTCTGCTAGAGCTTGTGCCTTGATGGCCGAGCGAGGTTGATATCGGATGTCATATTCTCCAAGTTCAGTTGTCCATTTGATCAACCGTCCCGATGCCTCTGGGTTGAGTAACACTCGCCCAAGAGTGCTGTTAGTTAATACAATAATCTCATGTGCCAAGAAATATGGACGCAATATCCGAGCAGTCAATGCTAGAGCATAAGCTAATTTTTCTAGGGTAGTGTATCTACACTCAGCTCCTTTTAATAAATGGCTAGAAAAATATACAGGTTGTTGCTCCTTTCCCTCTTGTCTAACTAGCACAGAGCCTACGGCGTTTTCATTGGTCGACAAGTATACCCACAAAGTTTCTCCCACTATAGGTTTAGCCAACACAGGGAGAGTAGCCAAATAATCTTTCAATTCTTGGAAAGCTTTATCACACTCCTCATTCCATTGAAACTTATTAGCTTTTCTGAGTATTTTAAAGAAGTGAAAACTACGATCAGCCGATCTAGAAATAAATCTAGACAAGGCTGTGATTCGACCTGTCAATCTTTGAGCTTCCCTCATGTTGCGTGGTGGCTCCATGTTCTGCAATGCCTTGACCTTGCTCGGGTTGGCCTCTATCCCCCGTTCGGACACCATATATCCCAGGAATTTTCCTCCCTTCACGCCGAATAAGCATTTGCTTGGATTTAACTTGAGCCCATATTGTCTTAAAGTCTCGCAAGTTTCCTCTATATCCCTGCATAGATCAGCAGCTTGAAGAGACTTAATTAAGATATCATCAACATATGCTTCCATATTTCTACCAATCTGCTTTTGGAAAACCTTGTTCATAAGCCTTTGATAAGTTGCTCCTGTATTTTTTAGTCCAAAAGGCATAACATTATAGCAATAAGTACCTTCAGATGTTATAAAACTGACCTTTTCCTGATCTTCTCTGGCCAAAGGAACTTGGTGATAACCTTGATAAGCATCCAGCATAGAGATATACTCGCATCCGGCGGTGGAATCAACAAGTTGAACAATCCTGGGTAACGGATAATAGTCCTTCGGGCAAGCTTTGTTGAGATCTCGAAAGTCAATGCAGACCCGCCATTTATTTCCTGGTTTAGAGACTAACACCACATTAGCCAACCAGCTTGGGAACTGTACCTCCCTAATGTATCCCGCCTCCATAAGTTTGGTTATTTCTTCTTTGATGATTTGATTTTGTTCCGTGCTAAAACTTCTTTTTCTTTGCATGCCCGGACGAGCATCTGGGAAGACATGCAAGGAATGTTCCATGACGGTAGGAGAAACGCCCGAGACTTCTTTGGGAGTCCATGCAAATACATCATTATTATCCTTCAAACACTGTACTAATGCAGCCTTCAGAGTAGGTTCAAGATCGGCCGCGATATATGTAATAGCTTCAGATCGACCGGCCTGGATCTAAATTTCTTCCTTCTGTTGGTGCAGGAAGCATCCGACGATCGAACCTAAGTTTTGATAATGGCAAAGGGATTCAAAGTTAAGATTCTCTGTTATCTAACATGTTGAATGAGTATTTCAGGAAAGTCCTAATTACGGTTAGGCAGGTGAAAACCCTAGGGGGTGGTAACCCTAGGTGGAGAAAAGTCCTAACTGCGGTTAGGCAAAGGGAAAACCCTAGGGGGTGGTAACCCTAGGTCATAGGGGATGGTAACCCTATGCGGAAAGTCTTGGCAGGTCGATGGGTTCAGGCAAAAGTCCTAGGAGATGGTAACCCTAGGTGGAAAGTCCTGGTGTCACGAACCAGGTGAAAGACTGGACTAGCCGGGGAAGCGGATGTCCAGCAGAAAGTCCGAAAGCGTCGAGTGTTGAGCAAAAGTCCAGTCGATCTGGAGGATCGACTGGCAACAGGTAAATATCCTGAGTGGAGTAGGTGAGGACGCGTTCCCCGTAGAGGGAACAGTAGGCGTCGGGTCCACCTAGGGATTCCGGTCGGAAACCCGAAGTCAGACTCGGACAGTCTGGAGACTGTCTATACTTTATTTATCATGTTTATTGTGCTAACTTTGTGTTGCAGGATATTGTTTGGGACTAACGTATCTTGCAGGTGCAAAGGAGTAACCTAAAGCCTCGGATGAACAGTGTCCGAGGCGCCTCCATGGAGCTTGGAGGCGCCTCGGGTGCCGGTGCAGTTCATCGGGCGCCTGAAGGAGTATAAGGCGCCTGAAGGCGCCTGAGCAGGTATAAAGGCGCCTCAAGGGATGAAGTTCGACCGGTTCAGATATGATCCACGCGGAAGACTAGGCAGATGGAGGCGCCTTGAAGCCCTTCAAGGCGCCTTGAACACCCTTTATAAGGGGGTTTCGACCAGCATCTCAATTAATCAAGTTCTGAGCTTTCCTTCTTCAACGTGCTGCTAACAAAGTCATTCCGAAGTGCTGTTGCAACATTTCGACGACCCGGAGCTTCGTTTTTCTCTTCTTTAAGTTGTCGGTACAAAGTTATTCTAATTGTTGTTACATTTTGTAATCTGTAATTCTTATCGAGCTTATAGTTGTTGCCCACCGGAAGCGATCAAGGATCGCGGGCCTTCGAGTAGGAGTCGCCTTAGGCTCCGAACGAAGTAAATCCCTTTGTGTCTTTGTGTTTATTTTATTCCGCTGCATCTTAATTACTTCGATAGTTTTCCGATAATCGAACAAATAGCCGCGAGCGCTATTCACCCCCCCTCTAGCGCGTCTCGATTCAACAATTGGTATCAGAGTGGGGTCGCTTTGAACTGGTGCAACCACCATTCAAGCATTTTTCGTGGCTTTGTCATTTTTTCCCTCCAAAACTGTTTTCAAAAAATCCATTTTCATCTTTTCACCATTGGTTGGAATTAGTGAAATATTACGTTTTCAAAAATTTGTGGTAATAATTTTTTAATATTATTTTAATAATATTTTATTATTTTTTCTCGAAATTCCTGAATCACTATCTTTATTTCTCTCCCGCACTACTAATCCAAGACTAAGTCTTGGAACAAGTTTTATTGTGTTTATTTTGCGAGATTGTCTTTCTAAAATGGCCCATCAAGAAGGCTACAACACTGCTCGTCCACCGCTCTTCTCCGGAGATGATTTCGGAGATTGGAAGGGTCGGATGGAGGCGTATCTCCAGACTCACTTTGAAGTCTGGATGATCGTCAAAATCGGGTTTCCATACCACTACCGTACGAGAACTGGGACGCGAACCTTATCAAAAAGGTAGAAGCAAACGCAAAAGCAACGTATACACTTCAGTGTGGCTTAACGAATAAGGAGCTGAATCGCGCCGGCCCATTCTCAAGTGCCAAGGAGCTGTGGGAGAATCTGATTGAGTTACACGAAGGTATTCCTGATACAAAAATCGGTAAGCATGTTTTAATAAATAAATTATTTGAGCAGACTAATACTAGTCCGGCCGAGGAAGGTATTACGATGGTTGTAGGTACAAGTAAGACACAGAAACATATGTTGAAAGCAACCTGGTTTGAGTCATCAGATGAATCCGGATCCGTTGAAGAGCAACCAAGCCTTCTCGCTCTACCAGTACTAGCGAACATTATCGACACCGAGTCCGAGTTCGAGTCCGATTCAGAGACCGAGAGCGAATCAGACACCGAGTCCGAGCGAAGCCACGGATCCGCATCCGTTTCCGAAGGACCGAAACCCACAGTAAGTGCTTTAATGTCTAGTATTAACTTAGATGACTTGCATAAATTATTTCCATACTTGCTTAAAAAATTGGCTAAATCCAACGTCCGGGTTAAGTCGCTCCAAAAGGAGGTAACAACCCTTAAGGAAGCGACTGACTCGAGTTCTTTAACTGAGTCAGTTCAAATTGGAAGTTCAACTCAAGTCCAACAACTTGAGGAAGAAAATTCCAATCTGAAAGCTCAAATTAAAGAACTCAAGAACACATTGGAACGGTTCACCTTGGGTTCCAAGAGTCTGGATCTGATTCTTGGAAAACAGCGAGCCGTTTATAATAAAACTAGACTTGGATTTAAGACCAAAACGAAATACAAATCGTATTTATCATTAGTTAATAGAAATAATATAAAGGTAGTCCAAGCATGGGTACCTAAGTCCAACTTGGTCAATCAAGTTGGACTTGGTCAATATTGGGTCCCGAAGGATCAAATACACTACCTCGATAGACCATATCGAGGCTATGATCCAGGGGGAGCAAAAAGAAAAACAATCTTAAAATTTTTTTTAAAAAATTAATTAAAAATTCGAGGGGAGCAAAAAGGAAAACAATCTTAAAATTTTTTTAAAAAAATTAATTAAAAATTCGAAATTAAATTCAAAAATTCAAAATTAAATTTAAAATTTGAAATTAAATTTAAATTCGAAATTCAAAAATCAAAATCAAATTAAAAATTTGAAATTAAATTATAAATTCAAAATTCAAAAATCAAAATCAAATTAAAAATTTGAAATTAAATCATAGATGGAGGATCCAGAATAGCTGGTACCCCCCACTGAACTTCCCGACAGGGTAACTGAACTTAATCTACCCGAAATGGGTAAAACAAGAGTATATTACCCGGCAGGGTAATTAAGGTTAGATTAAAACGGGCTAGGTTTAACTTGATCCATAGTACTGGTGAAATTTTTGGATGATAGTACGTTAGGGAAGCTTGGGCATCGTATGTTTAGGAAGATATGGCTTCGACCTGGTGCATTTGGCCAAGTGGAACTGACCGAAGCTACCCTTAAATGGATCCTAACTAGTTAGACCAATGTTTAGTATTAAGTTCAATGGGTAGGACTATTTGGAAAACCTCGAAGGCATGGTTACTTTAATGAGTTCCTTGTGACTCACCATAGCCCAGAAGTTTATCCAAAGAATGCTTACTTGTTGAACCCAAAGCTAAACCTAAATCTAACACAAAGTAAAACCAAACCCTTAAATTGAACCTCAATTCATCTCACAACAATTATAGGATTCCCTGATTGAAAATTTAGATCGAGTGAGATAACTAAGTAATTAAACTCAAACTGATAATAAAATTAATTTCAAAATTATTTAAAAATCTTTTCAAAATTATTTAAAAATCTTTTCAAAATTAATTTCAAAATTATTTAAAAATATTTTCAAAATTAATTTCAAAATTATTCAAAAATCTTTTCAAAATTAATTTCAAAATTATTTAAAAATCTTTTCAAAATCAATTTCAAAATCATTTAAAAATATTTTCAAAATTAATTTCAAAATTATTTAAAAATCTTTTCAAAATCAATTTCAAAATCATTTAAAAATCTTTTCAAAATTAATTTCAAAATTATTTAAAAATCTTTTCAAAATCAATTTCAAAATTATTTAAAAATCTTTTCAAAATAATTTCAAAACTTAATTTCAAAATCATTTTAAAATCTTTACAAAACTTAATTTCAAAATTAATTTCAAAAATTAATTTCAAAATTATTTCAAAATCTTTTCAAAATTTCTAAATTATTTCAAAATCTTTTCAAAAACTTAATCATCTGAAAAATACTTGAAAAACTTATTCAAAATCTTTTGAAAAATACTTGAAAAACTAGTTTCAAAATCCTTTGAAAAATATTTGAAAAACTAGTTTCAAAATCCTTTGAAAAATACTTGAAAAACTTTTTCAAAATCCTTTGAAAAATATTTGAAAAACTAGTTTCAAAATCCTTTGAAAAATATTTGAAAAACTAGTTTCAAAATCCTTTGAAAAATACTTGAAAAACTTATTTAAAAAATCCTTTGAAAAATACTTGAAAAACTAACTTGAAAATCTTGCTCCCCTAAATTTACGAGACTTACAAGAATATGGAATTAGCCCTGAAGGAAATGGAGATTTGAAGCTTGAGCATGCTCATACTTTAGGGCTCTGATACCTGAACAAAACAATCTGGATAACTTAAAATCTATTTAACATCATGCTTGGACTTAAATACCAACTAAAATAAATAACCTAAATTAAACATTTAGTCACTCCCTCTTTGTCCAAAAAAAAAAAAGGGAAAGAAAAAAATAACAAATTCTTACTCCTATGTTTTCAAAATTAAGTTTTAACGCTAAGTACCTTTTAAACTGAACCTACATTCTCAAAATTCATTGTTTGCAAAAGGCTTAGCTAAAGTGACTCATATAGCAACCTTCAAACTTTCTCAAACTTAGCCACCTTATAAATTTTAACTCTAAATGCTAAAATACTTTTCTAAGTTAAAAAGTATTAAAAAGCATATTTCTTTACTTGCAAAATTTAACTCATGGCTTTCAAAAGATTTTTGCTAAGTAAATTGAGACTTCAAATTTCTTTACAAACAATTTGGCTCCAAAATTTAAAAAAAAAAAATCTAGCTAAGTTTTTCTAACTTTAGTTAGGTATGTCTTTCTAAAAACAACCAAGTCTCAAGAGTGGCTAAAGGCATCATTCGAAATCATCCATATATTAGCCTTTTAAACTTAGGTGAAAAATATTTCGTTTAACTAAGTTTCACAAGCCTTCTTCTACCTTCTCTAAAAAAAGATTGTTTTCTTAAAATCTTAAAACTTGCTTTCAACTGATTTTTGATATATGGCAAAGGGGGAGAGTAGAAGAAAATTCAAAGAATTAAAGAAAATTAAAAGAAATTCAAATTTTAAAAAGTGAGCTTTTATTAAGGGGGAGTCTTTATATAAAGGGGGAGCTCTGCACTTAACTATAATTATGCTTGTATTTTCATGCTTATCTTTTAATGGCATTATTTTCTTAACTTTGAATTTTTGTTGTTATAATCAAAAAGGGGGAGATTGTTGGTGCAGGAAGCATCCGACGATCGAACCTAAGTTTTGATAATGGCAAAGGGATTCAAAGTTAAAATTCTCTATTATCTAACATGTTGAATGAGTATTTCAGGAAAGTCCTAATTGCGGTTAGGCAGGTGAAAACCCTAGGGGGTGGTAACCCTAGGTCCTAGGGGGTGGTAACCCTAGGTGGAGAAAAGTCCTAACTGCGGTTAGGCAAAGGGAAAACCCTAGGGGGTGGTAACCCTAGGTCATAGGGGATGGTAACTGTTGGAGTGTATACTGAAAGCCTAAACTTTTGTAAACATTTGTTTTGAATAAAGAATCACATTTGGTCAAATTATCTACATTTGTTTGCAGTTGTTCAATTAATTTATATTGAAGATAACATAGCATGTGGTGTCACATACAGAAGATAATGTTATCAGTACCTTATAAATTATAAACAGTAGCTCACGACCAAAATGGAAAGGAACAAATCATTAGAAGGTCGTAGTGTAATTAGGTATCAGTTTATCTTGACTGTATAATTACACTAGTACACTTAGAGTGTATTGAGTAGGACCATTTGAGGTCGTTTCTTTTATACTGACTTTATAAAGGAACAAAGACCTCAGTTATTATGGAAGTGTGTGCTCTTAATCCTAATATAATAACAAGCATATATATTTGATATTTATTTCTTTAATTTATCAAAGGGTGAGATTTAGTTCGATGAATCAATAAGCCTGATAAGTTGGGAAATGATATCACTTATAGTGTGTGTTGTTGATTATAGAAGGAAACTGTGTCCTAGAGATACTAGGTTGATAATGTCCCCAAGAGGAGCTCATAAGGATTGTCATGTTAAACCCTGCAGGTGGACTTAGTCCGACATGACGATAAGGTTGAGTGGTACTACTCTTGGACTAAGATATTAATTAAATGAGTTGTCAGTAACTCACTTAATTAGTGGACATTCGATATCTTAAACACAGGGAGACTAACACGCTCATAATAAGAAGGAGCCCAAAAATGTAATTTGGGATTGGTGCGGTAGTTCAATGATAGTTCTCTAGTGGAATGAATTATTATTGATAAAATTAAGTTGTGTGTTCGGGGCGAACACGGGATGCTTAATTTTATCGGGAGACCAAAACCAATTCCTCCTCTCGGTCCCTATCGTAGCCTCTTATTTGTAGAGTTCTATACCCACCTATACCCACCTTCTATACCCACCCAATAGGGGCCGGCCAAGCTAGCTTGGGAAACAAGCTAGGGCCGGCCTAGGTATAAGATTGGGTGGCCGGCCCTAGCTTGAACCCAAGCTAGTGGGGCCGGCCAAAATAAATTAAAAAGAATTTTAATTTTAATTTTTATTATGTGGAAGAAATAATTTATTAAAGAGAATTAAAATTAAATTATCTCTCTTGTAAAATTTACAAAAGATTAAAGGAAGAGATTAGATCTCTTTCCTTATTTGTAGATTGGTGAGATATTTTATTTTCTCTTTAAAAATTATTCACATGTTGATAAAATTAAAATTATAGAAATTTCTTTTATTAACCATGTAGAGATTTTTTAAAGAGAAATTTTAATTTTAAAATTTCTGGAAACAAATTAGGAAGTTTTAATTGTTGATTGAAACTTGTCCAATTTGTTCTCCAATGATGTGGCCGGCCAATGTAGATTTAATTGGGAAATTTTATTTTATTTTTCTCAATTAAATCATGTCAAGGAAATTGAGGAAATTTTATTGTAATTAAATTTCCTAATTTGCCTAGGCCAAGGAATATAAAAGAAGGGGTGAGGGTGCCTTCATGAGACATAACATCTATTATTTCTCTCCCTCTTTTGTTCCTTGGTGTGGCCGGCCATCCTCTCCCTCTCTTCCTCTTGTGGTGGCCGAATCTCCCTCTTCCATTGGAGCTCTTGTGGTGGCCGGATACTACTCGGAGAAGAAGAAGAAGAAGGAGAGAAAGCTAGCATCTCTTGGAGCTTGGTTAGTGTTTTGATTTTCTTCCTTGGTGAAGCTTCCTCTTTGTTGGCCGAACCTAGCTAGGAGGAGAAGAAGGTGATTGGTGGTTTCTCGTCTCGGAAGATCGTTGCCCACACAACGTCCGAGGTTAGAAGAGGAATACGGTAGAAGATCAAGAGGTTTTTTTACAAGGTATAACTAGTAATTTTTTCTTTCCGCATCATACTAGTTATTTATGGAAATAATACCAAATACAAGAGGCTTACGATTCTAGTGTTTCGAATTTGTTTTCGATATAGTGTTCTTTTGTTTTGTTTTTTTTTCCTTGTGATTTGATTGTTCTTTTTGGTTAACCTAAAGTTATTTTAGGAAATTAAATATTAGCTTTCCATAAAATGTTTTGTCTAGTCGGTGGTGGTTGCTCCCATATCCAAGAAGGCCATGTGCCTCGCCACGTCAGTACTGGGAACCAATTATGGAAATTAATATTTAATGGAATTAATAACTTAAGGTGATTTGGGTCGAACGTGTTAAGTTCCGCAGGAGATCCATGTCTAAACCTAAAAGAACAAATAGATTAAGTTTTGGATCAAAAGTGTTAAGTTCCGCAGGCGATCCAAAATTTAATTTAAAAGAACACATGGTAGCTAGGAAAAGGTTCAGACCTTTGTACAAAATTTTTGTACAGTCGAACCTAAGTTTTGATAATGGCAAAGGGATTCAAAGTTAAGATTCTCTGTTATCTAACATGTTGAATGAGTATTTCAGGAAAGTCCTAATTGCGGTTAGGCAGGTGAAAACCCTAGGGGGTGGTAACCCTAGGTCCTAGGGGGTGGTAACCCTAGGTGGAGAAAAGTCCTAACTGCGGTTAGGCAAAGGGAAAACCCTAGGGGGTGGTAACCCTAGGTCATAGGGGATGGTAACCCTATGCGGAAAGTCTTGGCAGGTCGATGGCTTCAGGCAAAAGTCCTAGGGGGTGGTAACCCTAGGTGGAAAGTCCTGGTGTCGCGAACCGGTGAAAATCTGGAGGGGAAGCGGATGTCCAGCAGAAAGTCCGGAGCGTCGAGTCTTTGAGCAAAGTCGGTCGATCGGAGGATCGTGCAATGTAAATCTCACAGTGGAGTAGGTGAGGACGCGTTCCCGTGGAACAGTGGCGTCGGGTCGACCTAGGGTTTCCGGTCGGAAACCCGAAGTCAGACTCGACTATCATACTTTATTTATCATGTTTATTGTGCTAACTTTGTGTTGCGGGATATTGTTTGGGACTAACGTATCTTGCGGTGCAAAGGAGTAACCTAAAGCCTCGGATGAAACATTGTCCGAGGCGCCTCCATGGAGCTTGAGGCGCCTCGGTGCAAAAGTTCATCGAAGGCGCCTGAAGGAGTATAGGCGCCTTGGGCGCCTGGCGGTATAAGGCGCCTCGAGGGATGAAGTTCGACCGGTTCGAGATATGATCCACGGAAGACTAGGCGGCATGGGCGCCTTGAGAGCCTTGGCGCCTTGAACACCCTTTATAAGGGGTTTCGACCAGCATCTCAATTAATCAAGTTCTGAGCTTTCCTTCTTCAACATGCTGCTAACAAAGTCATTCTTGCAACATTAAACGACCGGAGCTTCGTTTTTCTCTTCTTTAAGTTGTCGGTACAAAGTTATTCTAATTGTTGTTACATTTTGTAATATGTAATTCTTATCGAGCTTATAGTTGTTGCCCACCGGAAGCGATCAAGGATCGCGGGCCTTCGAGTAGGAGTCGCCTTAGGCTCCGAACGAAGTAAATCCCTTTGTGTCTTTGTGTTTATTTTATTCCGCTGCATCTTAATTACTCCGATAGTTTTCCGATAATCGAACAAATAGCCGCGAGCGCTATTCACCCCCCCTCCCTCTAGCGCGTCTCGATCCAACACCTTCTCTTCATAAACCAGGGCGGGCTGTTTTTCCCTAATGGCGTTAACCTCCATCCTTTGAATCTTTCGAGCGGTGTTAGCTTCAGCTCGAATTATCTCTACGTAACATTTTCGGGCTGTCTTCTGATCACCCCGTACTTCTCCGACTTGATCATCCACAGGAAATTTGATCTTCTGACAAAAAGTAGAAACAACCGCCCTAAACTCGTTTAAGGCAGGTCGACCCAATATCACATTGTAAGAGGATGGAGTGTCTACCACCATAAAATAAGATCTCCTGGTTCTCATCAGAGGCTCTTCTCCTAGTGAAATGGCCAACTTTATTTGACCTAAAGGTTGTACTTCATTGCCCGTGAATCCATATAGAGGCGTAACGATTTGTTGAAGTTCACTTGGATCAATTTGTAGTTGATCGAAAGCCTTCTTGAATATAATATTGACGGAACTACCTGTGTCTATGAAGGTACGAGCAATGGCGTAGTTGGCTATCACAACTTTGATGATCAGAGTGTCATCATGAGGTATTTCTACCCCCTCAAGATCTCTGGGCCCAAAACTTATTTCAGGGCCGGTTGCTCGTTCCATGCTGCACCCTACCGCATGAATCTCCAATCTTCGGGCATGTGCTTTTCTGACTCTATTAGAATCCCCATCAGTGGGTCCACCCGCAATCATATTGATATTGCCTCGAGCAGCATTGTTTTTATTTTCTTCCTGTCGAGTCATCACAACTTCAGAAGGTGCTTTTTCTGCTACTTGACTAGTACCGGCTGGGACTGGTATTGTCTCCTGCCGAATCTCGACCGGACGATATTCCAATTTGGGTGGACTTTGCTGCCTGGGGTATTGTTGTTGATAGTAGTTCTGCCTCTGATATCGCTCTCTATTGACCCGTCTATTGTTGGAGTGTATACTGAAAGCCTAAGCTTTGTAAACATTCATGATGAATAAAGAATCACATTTGGTCAAATTGTCTACATTTAGTTGTAGTTGTTCAATTAATTTATACTCTAGATAACATAGTATGTGGTGCCACAAGCAGAAGATGATGTTATCAGTACCTTATAAATTATAAACAGTAGCTCACGACCAAAATGGAAAGGAACAAACCATTAGAAGGTCGTAGTGTAATTAGGTATCAGTTTGTCTTGACTGTATAATTACACTAGTACACTTAGAGTGTATTGAGTAGGTCCATTTGAGGTCGTTTCTTTTATACTGCCTTTATAAAGAAACAAAGACCTCGGTTATTATGGAAGTGTGTGCTCTTAATCCTAATATAATAACAAGCACATATATTTGATATTTATTTCTTTAATTTATCAATGGGTGAGATTTAGTACGATAAATCAATAAGCCCGATAAGTTGGGAAATGATATCACTTATAGTGTGTGTTGTTGATTATAGAAGGAAACTGTGTCCTAGAGATACTAGGTTGATAATGTCCTCAAGAGGAGCTCATAAGGATTGTCATGTTAAACCCTGCAGGTGGACCTAGTCCGACATGATGATAAGGTTGAGTGGTACTACTCTTGAACTAAGATATTAATTAAATGAGTTGTCAGTAACTCACTTAATTAGTGGACATTCGATATCTTAAACACAGGGAGACTAACACACTCATAATAAGAAGGAGCCCAAAAATGTAATTTGGGATTGGTGCGGTAGTTCAATAATAGTTCTCTAGTGGAATGAATTATTATTGATAAAATTAAGTTGTGTGTTCGGGGCGAACACGGGATGCTTAATTTTATCGGGAGACCAAAACCAATTCCTCCTCTCGGTCCCTATCGTAGCCTCTTATTTATAGAGTACTATACCCACCTTCTATACCCACCCAAAGGGGGCCGGCCAAGCTAGCTTGGGAACCAAGCTAGGGCCGACCTAGGTATAAATTGGGGTGGCCGGCCCTAGCTTGAATCCAAGCTAGAGGGGCCGGCCAAATTAAATTAAAAAAAAGAATTTTAATTTTAATTTTTATTATGTGGAAGATATAATTTATTAAAGAGAATTAAAATTAAATTATCTCTCTTGTAAAAGATCTACAAAAGATTAAAGAAAGAGATTAGATCTCTTTCCTTATTTGTAGATTGGTGAGATATTTTATTTTCTCTTTAAAAATTATTCACATGTTGTAAAATTAAAATTATGAAAATTTCTTTTTATCAAACATGAAGAGATTTTGAAGAGAAATTTTAATTTTAAAATTTCCGGAAACAAATTAGGAAGTTTTAATTGTTGATTGAAACTTGTCTAATTTGATTTCATGATGTGGCCGGCCATTAGAATTTAATTGGGAAAATTTTATTTTATTTTTCTCAATTAAATCATGTCAAGGAAATTAAGGAAATTTTATTGTAATTAAATTTCCTAATTTGCTTAGGCCAAGGAATATAAAAGAAGGGGTGAGGGTGCCTTCATGAGGAACAACCTCTATTATTTCTCTCCCTCTTTTGTTCCTTGGTGTGGCCGGCCATCATCATCCTTTCCCTCTCTTCCTCTTGTGGTGGCCGAACCTCTCTCTCCCCTTGGAGCTCTTGTGGTGGCCGGATACTACTTGGAGAAGAAGAAGAAGAAGAAGGAGAGAAAGCTAGCATCTCTTGGAGCTTGGTTGGTGTTTTGTTTTTCTTCCTTGGTGAAGCTTCCTTATTGTGGCCGAACCTAGCTAGGAGGAGAAGAAGGTGGTTGGTGGTTTCTCATATCGGAAGATCGTTGCCCACACAACGTCCGAGGTTAGATGAGGAATATGGTAGAAGATCAAGAGGTCTTTCTAGAAGGTATAACTAGTAGTTTTTCCTTTTCCGCATCATACTAGTTATTTATGGAAATAATACCAAATACAAGAGGTTTGCGTTCTAGTATTTCGAATATGTTTTTCGAAGTTGTGTTCTTTTGTTTTATTTTTCTTTGTGATTTGATTGTTCTTTTCGGTTAACCTAAAGTTATTTTAGGAAATTAAATATTAGCTTTCTATAAAAGGTTTTGTCTAGTCGGTGGTGGTTGCTTCCATATCCAAGAAGGCCATGTGCCTCGCCACGTCAGTACTGGGAACCAATTATGGAAATTAATATTTAATGGAATTAATAACTTAAGGTGACTTGGGTCGAACGTGTTAAGTTTCGCAGGAGATCCAAGTCAAAACCTAAAAGAACAAATAGATTAAGTTTTGATCAAATGTGTTAAGTTCCGCAGGCGATCCAAAATTTAATTTAAAAGAACACATGGTAGCTAGGAAAAGGTTCAGACCTTTGTACAAAATTTTTGTACAGTGGAACTGTAACGACCCAATTTTCCCTATTTTGAGTTCTAAATATTCTTAAAAATATTTGGAAATGCTTTTAAAATATTCTAGAGATTTTTAGGAATTTTTAGAGTATTTTTACGTAATTTTTGGAGGTCGTTTAGTAGGGTTACAAAAAAGAAAGAAGTTTTTAAAAAAAAATGTTGAAAGTGATATTCGAACCCACGATCTCGGGTCGGACTGACCCAAGCAAAACAGGCCCAACCAGCTGAGCTACACGGTTTTTGCTAACCTTATATGGAGAGAAATAGATTTAAGCTATAGTCGGAACAAATAAAATAAAAGAGAAGAAAAAATAAGTTTGTAGAAGCAGGGGTTCGAACCCAGCTCCTCGGCCCAAGTAGAAACCGGCCCAACCAGCTGAGCTACGCGGGTTTTGTTAACCAGGTATGTAGCGAAATATATTTAAGCTATAGTTGGAACGTTTAAAATAAATTGGAATTAAAAGTGCGCGGCTGAGGGTTCGAAGCTGAGACCTGTGGCTTCGAGCAAAACCCAACTGACCAGCTGCGCTAGCGGTCGGTGTTAATCAAATATGCAGCGACATATATATAATCTATAGTTATAATCGAAACCCTAGTTTTAAAAGGATCTAATTCCTTTTCTCCCGAGCCGAAAACCCTTTTCTTCTTCTCACGCGACGGCGCGACTCTTCTGCTCGGGCGAAACAGAGCCGTGTTAGGGTTTCGTCTCCGGCGCTTGAAAAAGGGCTCTCTCCGGCCGGTCTTCACCCAACTGTGATCTTCTCGTCGTGGAGAGCACGAGGACCTGAAGGAGACGCCGAGACCTTCACCTATCCGAAACCTTAGCAGCCATCTTCTCGGTTGTAAGTCCAAGGAAACAAGTGAGTTGCTTCTCACCTGCAGTAGGAGTAGTTCCCCGATATTGATCTTCTCTTTTTGTTTGGTTTCGGAACTTGCTATTGTATTTGGATTTACTGCCGTGAACCTGAATTGATTTCCTTTGCTTTTAGTTGTAACCTGCCTAAGGATTTCGATATTTCTGTGAGGATTGATGGGTTAAAGGGTTCTGCCGTGAGGTTGAAAGGAAGAAGATGGAGAAGGAAAATTAAGGGAGAAGTGTGATGGGCATTTAGCTCCTTTTTGGTAACCTGCCGTGCCTCAAAAAAAAAAAAAAAATTCCGGGAGGAATTGTATGCTGTGATCTTATGGATTAGGGCAATGGGCAGAAACGATTTACATGTTTAATAGCAGTAATTAGTTTTCCTTGCTGCAGGTATCACAATTCAATTTGTTGGACTGGAAAAAAATGATAGAATTAATTAGATTGGCATGTGGCAATTGTTTTTCTTCTTCACTGCTGTAGCACGTGATAGGAGGAATAATTGTCGTAGTAATTGGTTCTTTTTGTCTTCTTGATGTGGTACCGATCATGAAAAGATTTAGTTTCGTTTGAGCTTATAGCTTAATAAGTATGCACTGCCGGGTGATTTAGAAATTCTGTTTTTATCACTTAGCAAGCATGAACAACCTCTTAATTATGGAGTTCAGCTTTTATAATAAAGCTTACAATTTGCCCTGCCATGGAACAAAATTGTCCAGTACATTAAGCTTGCAGATTTCTAGTTCTTTATGTTATTAAATGTGCATGAGTAACATTTCTTCAAAGCAATCAGTTTCTAGTTTTTTTTTTTATAGCATGCAGATTTTTAATAAGCAGATTTTCATAAGTACTGCTTGCAGATTTTGATAAGTATTGCATGTGACAATCTTAGAACAGATTTTTACTAAGCTTAATATGCAGATTTTTATTAAGCATTAGTGTGCAGATTTTATTAATCATTAGTGTGCAGATTTTTATTAAGTATTAGTGCAGATTTCTGTTGAGCATTAATATTGCAGAATTTTATTAGCATAGTATGCAGATTTTTGGTTTAAGCATTTCAAAGTTAGAATTTGCTTAAACATTTCAGTTTCTTTTAAAAGAAGTATTCTTTTAGAAGTATTAACAAGTATAAGAAAGCTAAAGAAAAGAAAGAAAAGGCCAAGGCCTTAAGTAGATCCTAAAGTCGAGACTTTAGGGATTTTGGCACACAAGGTGCTTAAATAAATGCCAAGGCATTTTATTATAAGAAGTATTTAAAGATAAAAAGTATTTTACTTTTAAAGGGCATGTACCGGACACAAGGTCCAAGGGATGGGCTCCAAGTTGCCCCTAGGCACAAGGCCTAGAAGTATCTTAGTAGTTTCGGGATTAGCTACCTCGATTCTTATTAAGAATGCGCGCAAAGTGGTACAATGCCGGGCCCAAAAGAAGTTTATTATTATTTTTAAGTATTAAAGTATAAGTTTTGAAACAAATGAAACAAGCTTCAAATATGTTTAGAATTAGAAAGTTTAGTTTCTTGTTATTTGAAGCATGCAGTAGTAGTTTTATTTGTTTCTTGCTATTAGATTATTCAGCATGTTTAGTTTTATTTGCTTTCAGCATGCTGTTACAGTTTTATTCTTATGAGCATGTTTAGCTTTACATGTTTAGCTTTACATGTTTAGTAGTTTTACATGTTTAGTAGTTTTACATGTTCAGTAGTTTTACATGTTTAGTATTTTTACATGTTCAGTAGTTTTACATGTTTAGTATTTTTACATGTTTAGTAGTTTTGCATGTTTAGTATGCTTCTTTTATTATTTTATGAGCATGATGAACTACAAATGTTTAGTATTTCAGTTAGCATGATTCCTTTGCTATATATGAGCATGAGTAGTTTTATATGTTAGCATTTCAGTTAGTTTGCTTTCTTTTATTATTTTATGAGCATGATGAACTACAAATGTTTAGTATTTCAGTTAGCATGATTCCTTTGCTATATATGAGCATGAGTAGTTTTATATGTTAGCATTTCAGTTAGTTTGCTTTCTTTATTAGTTTATGAGCATGATTAGCTACACATGTTTAGTATATCAGTTAGTATGCTGTCTTTGCTATTTATGAGCATGAGTAGTTATACATGTTAGCTTTTCTGTTAGTTGATGTCTTTGCTATTTATGAGCATGAGTAGTTATACATGTTAGCTTTTCTGTTAGTTGATGTCTTTGCTATTTATGAGCATGAGTAGTTATACATGTTAGCTTTTCTGTTAGTTGATTTCTTTGCTATTTATGAGCATGAGTAGCTTTACATGTTAGCATTCAGTTTTAGCATGTTTTTATTTGTATACATGCATATCGAGTTTTTGTGAGTAGATAGCGCTCACTAAGCTTTATGCTTATAGACTGCATTTCCTCCTACTGCAGATAAAGGAAAAGCTAAGGTATGAAAGGAAGGCGACAAGGTGGTGGTGATGAAGGTGTGTGATGGCTGGACTATGGAGAGATCCAGAATGAGCTGGCAAATTGCCAAGACTTTTCTGTTTAGTTATTTTAGTTCTCTTTTAATGCTATGATGAAGTTGAGATTGTAATTGAGTCTATTCCGCACTTGTAGTTTGGTATGTCTTATCGTTGGAGTTCTATTTGTTTACTATTGCTAGAATAGTTTCCTTTTAGTTATTGTGATATTATTACTGCGTGGTTGTGAAGTATTTATACCAGCCGCATGTGGCTGATGGTTTATTATTTGTTTGTATTATGGGAAATGGTCACCGGTACAGGGGAGATTCTGTCGAAATTTTTCGGTAGGATTTTCCTAGAGATTTTTAATAAACCGGTTAAGTAGAGTTAGTAGATAAGTAGCGGTCACTCTTAGAGAGTAGTAGTAGTAGTAGTAAGAAGGGTGATCGTTACAGTTGGTATCAGAGCAGTTCCCATTCTCCAGCATCACACACACATCAGCATCAGCCTTGCCGTCTTCAAGTAAGAAAGTATTTAAGTTTTTCCTTTTATGCTTTCTTTATTATTTGCAGTATGGAGTAATTGCTTATATGCGCTTTAGTAAGATAGAAGTTTTGTTTCTCTTTTTATTCATATACATATGTATGTTTAGAAATGATAGAGAAATGTTTAGAAGTACCTACTCATAGGTGTTGAAAGTCAAGAATCATGTATAAGTAAGATATATCTAGAAAGTATAGTGATAATTTTAAGTTTTCTTTTCCTCTGCCTGACTTGATGGCAAGAAGAGAACGTTCCCGTACCATTTGTATTGAGAACCAAGATCGGGAGCGAAAAGCTTAGATTAATCGGGCTCAATCTCTCGAGTTGTTGCCGACTCCGAGACAAGTAGTAAGCGACAACAGTGATTGCCAACGATGGCAAATCGGTGACCGACTCCTCCCACTCCCCAACCATCGATGTGGAGACCCGGTGGTGGTGAAGTCCTATCGGTGCCACAGAAGTCGCCACAACACTGGAAGACAAGGCATACCTCATCAGTGGGTGAAGTTGAAACGAGCTTCTCGGGAGCAGTGAGCCACAGGATGCCAGGGCTTGGTTCGAGGACATTTGAGAGCACAATGGAGCTTCTTGGTGACCGAAGTCGAGAAGGTTGATACCATTAAGTGTGCCTCTTTCTGCCTATCTGGAGATGCTTGTATATAGTGGGAGCGAGTTAAGAGTAAGTGAGCAGTCAACCAGATGAGCTGGGTTGACTTCGAGACAAGGTGACCTATCAGTAGAAGAAGCGGTTAAAAGATTTAACAGGCTAGCTCACCTTTGCTTAGAGTTAGTAAGTACAGTGAAAGAACGAGTCAGACTGATGCTCCTAATGCTGAGACTAGAAATAACACCTAATGTGAGTAGTGAAACTCATCGACCATAGATTGGTGAAGAGCTGGTCAGCAGGGCATTAGTGAGCACTATCTGAACAGCAATAAGGCACAACAAGCGTAACACAAGCAGGAAGATGGTGGGGAAGACGAGAGACCCAAAGGTATCAGAACTGGAGTACAGAAGAACAAGAAAGACCCAAGCAGGAAGATGTTCAGGTGGTCTGTGAGTATCCAAAGGTATTTCCAGAAAGGCTACCTGGACTACCTCCCAACAGAGAAGTGGAGCCAATTCCAAAATCTCTGTACCGAATGTCTCTAGCAGAGCTAAAAGAGTTACAAGAACAATATCAGGAGCTACTTGACAAGGGTTTCATCCGCCCTAGTCATTCACCTCGGGGAGCTCCAGAGTTGTTCGTTAAGGAGAAAAACGGATCTATGCGGATGTGCATAGATTTTAGAGCGCTAAGCAAAGTAACAGTATTTTCAAAGATAGACTTGCGCTCTGGGTACCATCAGTTGGAAGTGAAAGGAATTGATATACCCAGAACAATTTTCAGGACCAGATACGGACACTACGAGTTTGTAGTCATGCCTTTTGGTGTGACTAATGCACCAGCGGTCTTCATGTACTTAATGAACAGAGGTTCTGGTGGTCTGGACTCAAAAGAGATGTTGCGAAATATGTCGATTATGCGACATGCGGAGGTCAGCGAACACGAGACCGGGAGGTCCTGACCTCCCAATACAGTGGAAGTGGGAAGATATATCCATGGACTTTATAACAGGCCTTCCAAGAACTACAAATGGATATGACGTAATATGGGTGGTAGTGGACAGATTGACCAAGTCTGCTCATTTTCTAGCCATCAGGTGTCCCACTCTATAAAGCAGTTAGCACAGTTGCATGTTAAAGAGGTGATCGGACTTGGAGTTCCTAAATCTATTGTTTACGATAGAGATGGGCGCTTCACACTTACGGGAGTGTGTTCGAAAGCACTAGGCACCAAACTCAAGTTAGCACAGCCTTCCATCTGGTCAGACAGAGTGAGTAAATCAAATTCTAGAAGATATGCTCAGAGCTTGTGCACTAGATTTCAAGGGGAGTTGGTGCAAGTATCTATGCTTAGCTGAGTTTGTCTACAACAATAGTTATCAGGCCACCATCAAGATGACATCTTATGAGGTGTTATATGGTAGGAAGTGCAGATCACCCATCTGCTAGCAGGAAGCAAGTGAAAGAAAAGAAATGGAAGTAGAGCTGGGCATTCAGACAGAGCTGATAGATGAAACTACTCAGGCTATTCAGAAGATCAGACAGAGAATTGAGACTGACACACGCCGAAGGCCACTGGAATTCCAAGTAGGGGATTCAGTTTTTCTCAAAGTCGCTCCTATGAAGGGAGTGATGAGATTTGGCAAGAAGGGCAAATAAAGTCCTCGCTACGAAGGACCTTACCTGATCATAGAGAGGATTGGGAAAGTAGCTTATAAGCTGGATTTACCACAAGACATGTCAGCAATACACAATGTATTTCATGTCTTTATGCTAAAGAAGCGTATACACGACCCTAGCCAAGTGATTCAGCCTCAGACAGTACAGATCCAAGAGGATCTTAGCTACGAGAGCAGACCTACATAGATAGTGGACAGAGCAGTCAAGAGATTAAGAAGCAAAGAAGTACCACTAGTGAAGGTCGTCTGGTAGAACCGAAGCACGAGGAAGTCACGGGAGCGGGAGGATAGTATGAGACAGAAAGATCCAGAACTATTCTAAGGACGAACTTTTTATAAGGTATGGGGAATTGTAACGACCCAATTTTCCCTATTTTGAGTTCTAAATATTCTTAAAAATATTTGGAAATGCTTTTAAAATATTCTAGAGATTTTTAGGAATTTTTAGAGTATTTTTACGTAATTTTTGGAGGTCGTTTAGTAGGGTTACAAAAAAGAAAGAAGTTTTTAAAAAAAAATATTGAAGGTGAGATTCGAACCCACGATCTCGGGTCGGACTGACCCAAGCAAAACAGGCCCAACCAGCTGAGCTACACGGTTTTTGCTAACCTTATATGGAGAGAAATAGATTTAAGCTATAGTCGGAACAAATAAAATAAAAGAGAAGAAAAAATAAGTTTGTAGAAGCAGGGGTTCGAACCCAGCTCCTCGGCCCAAGCAGAAACCGGCCCAACCAGCTGAGCTACGCGGGTTTTGTTAACCAGGTATGTAGCGAAATATATTTAAGCTATAGTTGGAACGTTTAAAATAAATTGGAATTAAAAGTGCGCGGCTGAGGGTTCGAAGCTGAGACCTGTGGCTTCGAGCAAAACCCAACTGACCAGCTGCGCTAGCGGTCGGTGTTAATCAAATATGCAGCGACATATATATAATCTATAGTTATAATCGAAACCCTAGTTTTAAAAGGATCTAATTCCTTTTCTCCCGAGCCGAAAACCCTTTTCTTCTTCTCACGCGACGGCGCGACTCTTCTGCTCGGGCGAAACAGAGCCGTGTTAGGGTTTCGTCTCCGGCGCTTGAAAAAGGGCTCTCTCCGGCCGGTCTTCACCCAACTGTGATCTTCTCGTCGTGGAGAGCACGAGGACCTGAAGGAGACGCCGAGACCTTCACCTATCCGAAACCTTAGCAGCCATCTTCTCGGTTGTAAGTCCAAGGAAACAAGTGAGTTGCTTCTCACCTGCAGTAGGAGTAGTTCCCCGATATTGATCTTCTCTTTTTGTTTGGTTTCGGAACTTGCTATTGTATTTGGATTTACTGCCGTGAACCTGAATTGATTTCCTTTGCTTTTAGTTGTAACCTGCCTAAGGATTTCGATATTTCTGTGAGGATTGATGGGTTAAAGGGTTCTGCCGTGAGGTTGAAAGGAAGAAGATGGAGAAGGAAAATTAAGGGAGAAGTGTGATGGGCATTTAGCTCCTTTTTGGTAACCTGCCGTGCCTCAAAAAAAAATTCCGGGAGGAATTGTATGCTGTGATCTTATGGATTAGGGCAATGGGCAGAAACGATTTACATGTTTAATAGCAGTAATTAGTTTTCCTTGCTGCAGGTATCACAATTCAATTTGTTGGACTGGAAAAAAATGATAGAATTAATTAGATTGGCATGTGGCAATTGTTTTTCTTCTTCACTGCTGTAGCACGTGATAGGAGGAATAATTGTCGTAGTAATTGGTTCTTTTTGTCTTCTTGATGTGGTACCGATCATGAAAAGATTTAGTTTCGTTTGAGCTTATAGCTTAATAAGTATGCACTGCCGGGTGATTTAGAAATTCTGTTTTTATCACTTAGCAAGCATGAACAACCTCTTAATTATGGAGTTCAGCTTTTATAATAAAGCTTACAATTTGCCCTGCCATGGAACAAAATTGTCCAGTACATTAAGCTTGCAGATTTCTAGTTCTTTATGTTATTAAATGTGCATGAGTAACATTTCTTCAAAGCAATCAGTTTCTAGTTTTTTTTTTTATAGCATGCAGATTTTTAATAAGCAGATTTTCATAAGTACTGCTTGCAGATTTTGATAAGTATTGCATGCAGAACCTCAATCTTAGAACAGATTTTTACTAAGCTTAATATGCAGATTTTTATTAAGCATTAGTGTGCAGATTTTTATTAATCATTAGTGTGCAGATTTTTATTAAGTATTAGTGCAGATTTCTGTTGAGCATTAATATTGCAGAATTTTTATTAGTTCAGTATGCAGATTTTTGGTTTAAGCATTTCAAAGTTAGAATTTGCTTAAACATTTCAGTTTCTTTTAAAAGAAGTATTCTTTTAGAAGTATTAACAAGTATAAGAAAGCTAAAGAAAAGAAAGAAAAGGCCAAGGCCTTAAGTAGATCCTAAAGTCAAGACTTTAGGCACACAAGGTGCTTAAATAAATGCCAAGGCATTTTATTATAAGAAGTATTTAAAGATAAAAAGTATTTTACTTTTAAAGGGCATGTACCGGACACAAGGTCCAAGGGATGGGCTCCAAGTTGCCCCTAGGCACAAGGCCTAGAAGTATCTTAGTAGTTTCGGGATTAGCTACCTCGATTCTTATTAAGAATGCGCGCAAAGTGGTACAATGCCGGGCCCAAAAGAAGTTTATTATTATTTTAAGTATTAAAGTATAAGTTTTGAAACAAATGAAACAAGCTTCAAATATGTTTAGAATTAGAAAGTTTAGTTTCTTGTTATTTGAAGCATGCAGTAGTAGTTTTATTTGTTTCTTGCTATTAGATTATTCAGCATGTTTAGTTTTATTTGCTTTCAGCATGCTGTTACAGTTTTATTCTTATGAGCATGTTTAGCTTTACATGTTTAGCTTTACATGTTTAGTAGTTTTACATGTTTAGTAGTTTTACATGTTCAGTAGTTTTACATGTTTAGTATTTTTACATGTTCAGTAGTTTTACATGTTTAGTATTTTTACATGTTTAGTAGTTTTGCATGTTTAGTATGCTTCTTTTATTATTTTATGAGCATGATGAACTACAAATGTTTAGTATTTCAGTTAGCATGATTCCTTTGCTATATATGAGCATGAGTAGTTTTATATGTTAGCATTTCAGTTAGTTTGCTTTCTTTTATGCTAGCAGCTTTTACATGTTTAGTTTCTTACATGTTATTTATTTGCTAGTTGATGAGCATGTTTAGCTTTATATGTTAGCATTTCAGTTAGTTTGCTTTCTTTATTAGTTTATGAGCATGATTAGCTACACATGTTTAGTATATCAGTTAGTATGCTGTCTTTGCTATTTATGAGCATGAGTAGTTATACATGTTAGCTTTTCTGTTAGTTGATGTCTTTGCTATTTATGAGCATGAGTAGTTATACATGTTAGCTTTTCTGTTAGTTGATGTCTTTGCTATTTATGAGCATGAGTAGTTATACATGTTAGCTTTTCTGTTAGTTGATTTCTTTGCTATTTATGAGCATGAGTAGCTTTACATGTTAGCATTCAGTTTTAGCATGTTTTTATTTGTATACATGCATATCGAGTTTTTGTGAGTAGATAGCGCTCACTAAGCTTTATGCTTATAGACTGCATTTCCTCCTACTGCAGATAAAGGAAAGCTAAGGTATGAAAGGAAGGCGACAAGGTGGTGGTGATGAAGGTGTGTGATGGCTGGACTATGGAGATCCAGAATGAGCAGGCAAATTGCCAAGACTTTTCTGTTTAGTTATTTTAGTTCTCTTTTAATGCTATGATGAAGTTGAGATTGTAATTGAGTCTATTCCGCACTTGTAGTTTGGTATGTCTTATCGTTGGAGTTCTATTTGTTTACTATTGCTAGAATAGTTTCCTTTTAGTTATTGTGATATTATTACTGCGTGGTTGTGAAGTATTTATACCAGCCGCATGTGGCTGATGGTTTATTATTTGTTTGTATTATGGGAAATGGTCACCGGTACAGGGGAGATTCTGTCGAAATTTTTCGGTAGGGTTTTCCTAGAGATTTTTAATAAACCGGTTAAGTAGAGTTAGTAGATAAGTAGCGGTCACTCTTAGAGAGTAGTAGTAGTAGTAGTAAGAAGGGTGATCGTTACAGGAACCTATAGGTTTTCCGAGTAGCAACCAACATCTATTTCTTAAAACAAAACAGTCTTCATCATGATGACTGCTAGTCTTATGATAAGTGCACCACCTCCTTGGTGCCTCCGGCTGTATCTCCACATGTTGTACAGCTTGTGGACGGTACTCGGGTTGCCGATGAGGTGGATGAGTTATTCTAGGACCTTTCGGTGGAGGCACAGGGGCTGGAGCTTTCTCTTTAATTTAGAAGAGGTGACACCCTCCTTTCTACGAGCAGCTTGAGCTTCTTCTACATTAATAAACTCAATGGCCCGCTCAATCAAGGAATCAAAATTAACAGGAGGATTTCTTACCAAATCTTTAAAGAAATCATTATCATTCAAACCTTGAGAGAAAGCGCTTACTAATATTTCAGTAGTAGCATTAGGCACATCAATAGCTACCTGATTGAACCTTTTGATGTACGCTCGAATAGATTCTTTAGACGCCTGCTTGATTGAAAACAAACTCCAAGGAGTTTTATGATACCTCTTATTGCTAGAGAAATGGTGTAGAAATACTTTCTTGAAATCCTTGAATCTTCGAATAGATTTTTCTGGTAATCTCTTAAACCAGCGCTGTGCAGCTCCTCCGAGAGTAGTAAGAAACATCCGACACTTCACTCCATCAGAGAATTGTTGTAATAATGCTATGTTCTCGAATTTCAACAGATGATCTTCTGGATCTGTTGTTCCAGTATATTCCCCAATCTGCAAATTTTGATACCGCTTAGGAAGCGGATCATCCAGTACACTTTGAGAGAATGGGGAGATGACCTTCTCAGGTGAACTATCACTAGTTATCATTTTGATCTTACGCTTTTCTTTATCGGGTGCTTCACCAGAGGGTTCTTGGAATATAGGCCTTCTTCCTCCCTGCTCCATAGGAGTGCGGAGGAAAGCTCGGGGACGCCTCGTTGGAGAAACAGCAGTTGGAGGAAAATACGCATGCTCCTCTTCTTCTAGTTCCTTTCCTTTCCGATGCTCAGTAGTCGATATTGCCGGATTATGAGCTGTCGGCAGAGTAGCTCCAGTATGAGCTTGAAGTTGTTGTTGTTGTTGCTGCAAGGCTTTCTGAACATGGGAGCTGATGAGAAAATCCAAATCCTCCCGACTAATAGTAAGTAGGTTTGATTTTCCGGCCTCTTCCATCATGTAGTCTTAGATTCAGGTGAATTTCTCACAGACGGCACCAAATTTGATCCTGTCTGAGAAGCTGGACAAGATGGAGAGCCGGGAGAAGAAACCTACTGCTGATGGAGAATAGTGCTGCTAGCGAAGAATAACGCCTAGAGAATACTGATCCGAGAAACCCAAAGCGGATCGAGAAGAATAGAGTCACCAAACGCCTCCTTCCTACAAAGATCTCATGCCGAGAGAGAAATCCAATTGAAGAACAACCCCGCTCCAGAGCTCCCAGGACCTCCTGCGCACAAGAGATCAACCCACACTATCGTCAGTGACCTAAGACCGGGATGGGAATCCCTGGCTAGGCCCTCCGACGCTTAAGTCAGTGATCTCTCTTAGTGTGGAAGAAAGAGGAAGACGATGAACAATAGATGGAAATTAGGGTTATCCATGTGTGCAATGATGTGAACTTGTGAACTTACCTTGCCAACAGAGAGGATTCCCCTTTTATACCACTTCATATAACCTCCGTAGTCATGAAGTGGACCCCGGTTTGTTAGAGTTCGTTATGAGATGACGTCAGCTGCGTACTTGTGGTAGATGATTTTTAAGAAATCTTTTTCGTACCCCAGATGTACCTCCTTTGTCGTTTAGTACCTGCAAAATAATCTGGAAGCATATTTCTCGCCAAAATATAACACCTGTTATGTATTGAAATATTCACATATTACAGATATCTCCATTAATTATCTTATTTAAAATATTCACCTATGATCCTTCCTCATACGTCTTCTATTTACACCTCTTTCCATGTTAATATTCAGTATCTTTCCAAGGTATTGATCGACCGGCCCGTACTGGCTCTCCTATCGGGGTATGTCCTGACCGATATTAGCCTAACTTTGCTTGGGAGATATATCCCGACATATATTAACCTAACTTCGCCTGGGAGGTGTGTTTCGGTCAATATAGACTTATATCCTATCGGGATATGTCCCGACCGATATTAACCTAACTTCGCCTGGGAGGTGTATTTCGGTCGATATAGACTTATCTCCTATCGGGGTATATCCCGACCGATATTACCCTACGTCCTTCCTGCAGTTATGTCCCGGCCGATCTTACCCTACCTTCATCATGAAGGTATGTCTCGACCAATATTAGCTTACTTCCTCAAAAGTACATAGGTCTTTTTCCTGGGAGGCTTATTTCGGTCAATATGGACTTATATCCTATCGGGATATGTCCCGACCGATATTAGCCTAACTTCGCCTGGGAGGTGTATTTCGGTCGATATAGACTTATCTCCTATCGGGGTATATCCCGACCGATATTACCCTACCTCCTTCCTGCAGTTATGTCACGGCCGATCTTACCCTACCTTCATCATGAAGGTATGTCTCGACCAATATTAGCTTACTTCCTCAAAAGTATATAGGTCTTTTTCCTGGGAGGCTTATTTCGGTCAATATGGACTTATATCCTATCGGGATATGTCCCGACCGATATTACCCTACCTCCTTCCTGCAGTTATGTCCCGGTCGATATTACCCTACCTTCATCATGAAGGTATGTCCCGACCAATATTAGCTTACTTCCTCAAAAGTATATAGGTCTTTTTCCTGGGAGGCTTATTTCGGTCGATATTACCCTACCTCCTATCGGGGTATATCCTGGCTGATATTACCCTACCTCCTTCCTGCAGTTATGTCTCGGCCGATCTTACCCTACCTTCATCATAAAGGTATGTCTCGACCAATATTAGCTTACTTCCTCAAAAGTATATAGGTCTTTTTCCTGGGAGGCTTATTTCGGTCAATATAGACTTATATCCTATCGGGATATGTCCCGACCGATATTAGCCTAACTTCGTCTGGGAGGTGTATTTCGGTCGATATAGACTTATCTCCTATCGGGGTATATCCCGACCGATATTACCCTACCTCCTTCTTGTAGTTATGTCCCGGCCGATATTATCCCACCTTCATCATGAAGGTATGTCCCGGACGATATTGGCTTATCTTCTTAGTTTCCTTACCCCTTTTTTTCTTCTTACCAGGGACCTATAAAACCTTACCCATATCAGTACTGTTCACATTTGATTTCAAAGCAATAGTTTAGGTCAGTTTAGATTTCTTATTTTCAATTACATGAATTGAGTTGCCTTTGTAGTTTAGTTGTCTTTATCTCTTATTCATTGCAAGTAGATTATATTGAATTAGGTTCATTAATTGCTTAGTTTCATCAATCTCTATGCTCGTTGGTTCATTACAACCATAGTTTAAGTTAAATTAGGTTATCTTCCATTAATTGTCCATGGAATTCATCAAAACCAACCCCCCATTTTTAATAAATGAACCCTAAGATTATCATCCTATCGTTACGTTTCTTGAGAGACAATCCAGGTCATTCTCTATATTGTACTAGTGTAAGAAGGGTTTCAGTATTTAATTTGATACCCATTTTACGACAAAATCAGGTCTATCAAATTTAGCGTCATTGTCGGAGAATGCTAGCGGTGTTTGATAATTTTATGATTATTTTCTATTTTTACATAGAAATAAAAAAAATTATTTTAATTGATTTCATGTTCATATATCCATGTGTTTGATTTTATATGTTTTCTATATCTTTTGATCTTATTTTTCTCAGAAAATTTCTTTGATTATGAATCCATATTATCAACATGTTGGAGGTAGGATGGAGAGTCAGTACTATCAGCTTAATCAACCTCAATACTATCATCCTAAACCTCATTATTATCAGCCTTAGACTCATTATTATCAACCTTAGACTCATTATTACCCTCTTATGGAATAAAAAAATAAGTATGAGTCAATTGCAAATACCTATAATTCTAATTAGATGGATAATTCACATTTCAAGTATGAGAGTGCACAAAGCTAGTTCACTAAGTCATATCCAACATATCAGAGTCCACAAGGATTTCAGGATGATCCTATGTTTACATGGTCACATTTAGTCAAGCATGTTGAGCCAGCTCCCTCAAGAATATTTCTAGGGCTCAGTGAAGAAGTTCATACTCCCAGTCAATCAGAATTTCCAGAGCTGAAGGAGTTAATGCAACAGATGCAGCAATAACAAGAGGTCTATATCCAATCTTAGTAGGAAAATGAAGCATCATTACAGAATTACCTAATCTATGTGGATCAAAGGATGTCATATGTCAACTAGATACTAGCACAAAGCTCTAGTCAATTCCACTCGGAACCATTTCAAATAGGATTGGCATGCATGAGGAGATGGATTGTAGAGATTGTCACAACCCTGATTCTGATGTTGCTACTCTAAATGACTCCTCTAGTCTTTTATGTTGTGATGATATAGTTGTTGTTGATCTTAACTTTTCTAATATTGTTATTGCAAATATTGTAATTGATGTATGTGTTATTGATGATGAAAGTGTAGGAACTTGCACGGTGGAAAGCAATGCCCCAAGAATCACCTCTTTTAGATGGACTATCACTTGAACGACATGATGAAGATGAGAGTGTAGGGATTTATACTATAGAGGCAAAGCCCCAAAAATCACTTCCTCTAATTGTACATTCACCAGAGCCAAAGTCAGAGCCTTTACCTAATTAGGAGGATTCCACATTCATATCTTCAGAACCTCCAAGTATCTTACATCACGACAAGGTCAATATTTTTCCTAATTTATTAGAAAATTTTATGGAGGTACCTAAGATTGATTTTATTGGATATGATGCATTTCTCAATACATTTTATATGAAGACTGATTGTATTTCATTTCTTTCTTACCCCACATGAGTGTGAGAGTTGCTCTCTTCTGGAGTGGTTACTCCAAATGAATCGTCTTCAACCTCCGGAAAAAACTTTCAAAAAGAATAGGGTGAACGGAGCGGTCATTAACTCACTGCATAGCATTCCATTCTCACAGTAGATTTTGCATCTGAATCGTCTCCAACCATCAGGAAGGACCACCCTACTATTAACGTGGCTCCTACTTCTAAATCGCCTTCAGCTGCCTGGAATAAAGGGGAGTTTGTTCTTTGTTTTTCTTTTTACTACATACTTTCTTTACTATCACACTTGCTTTCATATTTTTCTTTCATACTTTGCACTTTTTTTGGTTTAGATAGCATTTGGTTTTGAATAACATCCCCTTGTGTGTTTTCTAGTAATATTTTAAGAATGGTAAAAGTTCTTTAAGTTTGACCATCAATTTTTAGGTCAATAAACATGATTGGATGCTTTGCTTGCATATTATTGGTTAGGATGGTGATGGATTTTATCTTAATTGATTGAGTTTGTTTGCCAAACATACCTAAAAAAGACTACTACATGCCTAATCCTTATTTTCTTTCGTGTGATATGCACTCATGACAATTGAACTCTAGAACTTGCTTTGCTTCTTTTCAAAATTACAATATCATATGTGTGCACAAATATGATGAAGGATATCTCTTTGCCTATTCTATGATTTCTTTTCCTTTTACATTTTAATTGAATAACTCACTCAATAAATTTATCTTCCACCTTTGCTTTACCTTAATTCCATTGAGAGTTTTGGTTGATTTCTTGATGAGTTGGATGGACAAAATTCCAAGTGTAGGGGAGGTGTTACATGTGTGAAGTTCATAGAGGTTCCCTATTGCAAATTGTTTGGGAATGTTGGAATTATGGAATTAATTTAAGATTCATTTGTTGGAGGGATATTGTGGCATCCGGATTGGTTGATTGGTTTGAATACTACAACAATTGAGTTATTCAGTTTGTTATTAATTTAAGTGTTATATTGATTGGAGTAGATGATGTTCTTGGAGTATTTGTTATCAACATTTTAAATCAATTTGAAGGAGTAGTTGTTGTCAAAAGTTGGATAATCATGTGGAATGATCTTGGTTAGCAATGAATTTCTTATGTATGATACATCCTTGGAGAGTTACTCACTAAATCTGAAGTGATAATCTCCGCAAAAGAAGTTGTAGATCATGATGAATTAATGAGTTGTGTTGTGTATTTTGGATTAGAAGTGATGTATTTACTGAATCTATTGTTGTGTTTTGGTTTGGAGTTGTATTCTATTGGTCGTTGCTAAGGAGTGCAGATCCATCAAAGTGAAAAAACAACTAAAATAAAAAGTGTTATCTACTACTACTGATTCAGAAATAACTGCTAGGTCATGTGCCAATTCTTGTTAAATTTTCTTATCAACAACAATTTGGAATTGACACTCCAGCTACGATACAACTTGTATTTGATTTTGAATTTTTGAAACCTTGAATTCATAAAGTTGCAGAATTCAAAATGTAAATGACACATCTGGAATCTAGAATCTGAATTTGGAATGCTGGAAATGGAATCAGCGCCTGACATTATGCCAACTCTAAATGTTGATTATGAATAGAAATAATTTGAATTCAAACTTATTCTTCATTGACTTAAGTTGGAATTCTCTTGAATCCTAATTATGAAACTTAAAGCTTCAATTCTGAAAATTCTGAATTTTGGTTCTGTAATCTGAAGTTTTGAAATTTTTTGTAGGGTGTCTTGACTGTAAATTAAAAGCCTCTTTGGCGTGCCTATTGTGGGAGAGTTGATAAACTTTAGTTACTGGGTTGTTGCGCATAGATGAGGAGTTGCAAAAACTAAGAAGGATTGAAAAAAATAATAACAACAGTTTAGTGCCAAGTAGATCCTTGTTTCTAACTAGCAAATACCCTAATTTGAGGCTCCTAACAATTCAGTGCTAAATGGTATTATAACCTTTGTAAAGTTTGCATGATTCAGGCCTGAACTACTTCAAACTTTCAAAATCTGAAACTGAGTATTTGTAGAGTTTTGGCATGATTTTGAATTCATTAATTATAGAGCTTAGTTCCATGATTTCATTAAGTTTTTCTAGTTAACAGAGAAAGAAAAAAATAACAGTGATATTAAGATTATGGAGTCAAAAGCAAATTGAATTATGTCAAGCTCTCTAGAATAATTTTGGACACTGACGGATCCAACTTGAGTCATGTATTGTAGTGTCATTTGGTGTTTTACTCTTATCAAATTTTAGTTGATCAAAACTTTGAAATCCAAGAATCAAAATTAAATTCAAATCCAGAATTTTCAGAATTAGGAATTGTTTGGATGAGAATGTAGGGAATAGTTGTTTCTTTATCTAAACAACTTGTTGTAAGTTTTGATCAATGAAAAACTAAAGTGAAGCTCTTAGTCACTAATATACAAGTGAAGGAAGGATGATTACAGAATAGTGTAGGGATTATTTGAAGATGAAGGAGCACAATGGTAACAGACATAGACAAATCTGATTCCTTTGTAGCAACCCAAATGGGAGCACTACAATAGTGAGATCTCATGGCAATTGCATCCACCAAGCAAGCTAGGCAAGCATAAGCAATTGATAAACAAATTGCAAGTGAACCAACTATGCAGAACATAGTCCAATTAAAAATCTATAACTTCAACAGCTGACTTCTAAAATTGTTTGCTGAAATACAATGTTATGTGCCAAGTTCTTTGAAGATTTTGATTTGTGTGTGCCAGTTTCTATATCAAGCTCCATATCATTAGTCTCTTTTTATTGCAGGCTTCTTGCTAGTTCCTTACCTTTGCCTTTTGTAGTGTTTCCATGCTTATGTGGAGTTTTATGCGTTTTGAAGTAGGGAGGGCAATGACAGCAGCCATAGACAGTGTTGATTTCTGAACAATCTGCATATGCAAGTTTCTAAAATTCTGATTCTTTGGCAACTTCAATGATCTAAGCTCTTGTCGGATTTGAGGTTCTGAATCAAATTGTTTGGTTGTTTGAGTTCCGAAAGAATAGAAGAGGGAGTGTCTTGATCTTTGTGTGCCAACCCAATATTATGATGGCTATGTTTTCCTAAGCAAAATTCAGAATTAAGCCCAATCTTGGATGTGAGTTTTGAATTTATTTTGGAGCTTATGAATTGCAAGACTAATCATCTTAAATATTTCCTAGAACCTTTGAACTTGTACATCACAGTAGTCTAGTTGTAAGTTGTGTAGTTTATAAAAAAAGAGAAGAAGAAAACAGTGATACAAATGTTGGAATGTATACTAAAAGCTTAGCTTTTATATAAAGGTTTATAGAAATCACATTGGTCAAATGTCTACATTTTTGCTAAGTGTAGTTGTCCATTTAATTTATATTGAAGATAACATGGTATGAGGAGACACATAGAAGATAATGTTATTAGTTCCTTATAAATTATAAATAGGAGCTCACAACCAAGATGGAATGGGACAAACCATTGGAGTGGTTGTAGTGTAATTTGGTATTAGTTTATCTTAATTATAAAATTACACTAGTATACTATGTGTGTATTGAGCAGGACCATTTGAGGTAGTTTCTTTTATACTGACTACATAAAAGAACAAAAACCTCTGTTATTATGGAAGTGTGTATTCTTAATCATGATATAATAACAAACACGTATACTTAATATTTATTTCTTTAATTTATCAAAGGGTGCGATTTAGTTCGTTAAATCAATAGGCCCGATAAGTTGGGAAATGATATTGTTTATATGGTGTGTTGTTGATTATAGAATGAAACTGTGTCCTAATAATTTAGGTTGATGATGTCCCCTTGAGGAGCTCATAAAGATTGTCATGTAAACCCTGCAGGTGGACCTAGTCCGGTGATCCGGTGGTAAGAGCCCGGGACCTCCTAACGAGGGGTCAGCGCCACGTGGAGGTCAAAGGGCCAAGTGGTCCGCCGGAGAAGGGTGAGCCGACCGGACTTGGAAGAAAAGGATAAGACCGATCGGCCGACCAATGGACATTCGGTAGTAAAAGGCGCCTTGACCGGGTCGGGGTTCCGACGCTCTGTCGAAACAGTAGTTAAGAGCCGAGCGGAGAAAATAACGCTAACAGTCCCTCATAGCGCCCTCTGAAATTCCCCAGTGCATCAATGTCAACGGCAGGTCGGAGTGGCGTCCGGCCGGCGCGTAAGAGGAGGGCCGTCGGACGGACTCCCTGTCCAGGTGGTCGGACATACTGGATTATGGTAGGTAAAGAAAGACAGGAACCTCTTCTGACAGCCGTCAAGTCGTATGGCTAGGCCATACTCCTAGTCTGACAACGGGGTGTCCTGTTGTCCCATCGAAGGCGCGATGGGACTGTTGCAGTATGGCGTCAGGTAAGCTTTTTGACAGGTGCATACCGAGGTATGGGTTGCGGACACGTATGCGCCTCGGTGGACGTGCATTGGTTCTTTCACCGCTCTATATAAAGAGCCTCTTATTTCGCCGGAGGTACGCATTCCAGGAGCTTCGAAGTCACTTTTTCCACTTGCTTACCTGACTTGAGCGTCGGAGGGTCACCGCCGGGAACCCCTCCCGGCCCGACTTCTGTGCAGGATCGCAGGAGGTCCGCGCGACCAGACGGAGGCCCACGCCATCGACTAGGAGAGCACCACGTGCCCAGCGTCCTTTGGTTCAGCGATTCGGACAGGATCAATTTGGCGCCGTCTGTGGGAACGCTCCTGCATCCGATCGGAAACAATGGATGAGGCTGGACGACAACACACGGTGACACTTTCGAACGAGGAACTCGACGCTCTGATCGAGATAAGGGCCGCCAAGCTCATGGAGCAAAAACAGAAAGCCACAGCCGAGCGGCCGGAGCAGCAAGCAACATCAGCGGAAGCGCTACCGGCCACCGTTGCATTTCATCGAGCCTGTTCCGCACCCACAAGTCGTACCACTCACAGAGATAGGGATCTTCTTTGGATGAAATGCCTAGGCGAGATGACAGAAGGGAAAGCCCCCACATCGCCCGGGCGGATCAATCGCCAATTTTCGGAGACTATTCTACGAGATCCCTGCCGAAGCATTACGTGCCTCCGACGATCGGCGAGTATAATGGGACAACCGACCCGGATGATCATTTGGGTAAGTTTGACAACACAACCCTACATCAATATACGGATGGGGTGAAGTGTCGGGTTTTCCTCACCACCCTCTCAGTCGGCTCAGCGGTGGTTTCGGAGGTTGCCGGACGGATCCATCACGAGCTTCAAGGATTCCGAACGGCCTTCCTCAACCATTTTGCGAGCAGCCGACGCTACCAGAAAACGAGCGTGAGCCTATTCACCATCAAGCAAGAAGCCCGTGAATCGCTTCAAGGTTACATCCAACGGTTCAACCAAGTGGCGATGGACATTCCAACGGCCACCTCGGAAACTATGATGAATGCCTTCACACAAGGCCTAGTGGATGGAGATTTCTTCCGATCGAAAGCGCCCCGGGATTATGATCACATGCTACAACGGGCCGAGTACATCAGCGTGGAAGAAGCGGCGGAAAAAAACTCCGGCCGATCGGCCCCTCAAATCGAGAGGAAACAGCGTCCGCTCATCGGTAGCCCGGAGGGGGCGAAGCAATCAAACCCCCATGTCCGATCCACGTGCAAGAGGTAGGCTGCTCGGCTAAAGCCAAGAAGAAATGGACCCGATGTTACGCTCCTTCACCGGACGGATCGCACAATACAAAGGATTGTCGAGTTTTCCTTCGTGGCTCATCCGTGCCGGAATCTTGGACGACGGTCTCCCTCGATCGACGGCGGCGGAGAACTCATGGCCGACGGACCCGAACCGATGAGCCCGCGAGGCTCCCGATCGGCATCGTTCTCCAAGGCGGGAAAGCGTCCGAGAACGGTCCCGACCGTCCGCTCGGGAAGAGGAAAATAAAAGCAATACTTCCCGAGATGAGATCATCGTTGGCGGGCCGACCGGAGGAGACTCTAATCGAGCTAGAAAGGCAAGCATCCGAGCTCAAATTCATGCGGTCGGTGCGGCCAAACGGCCAGGAAATCGATTTCGGGCGAGGGACTTGGAAGGAGTTGAAGTACCCCACGGCTCTGCTCATCAAAGCGATAATAGCCAATTACACTATTCACCACGTATTTGTTGACACGGGAGCTCGGTCAACATCTTATTCAAGAAGCGTTCGATCGGCTACAAATTGATCGAGCGGTACATTACCATGACAACTCCGCTCTGGGTTTCACGGTAGAAGTTGACCGGTTGGACGGATCGGTGGCTAACTCAGGAGAAGAGCCACTCAGAGGACAAGGACAACAAACTTTGTGGTGGTCGACTCTCCCTCGTCCTAACGTCATTTTGGGACGGCCGGCGCTCAATTTCGAGCGGTCGTCTCAACCTTCCATCGAAGATCAAGTTCCCGTGGAGGACAAAGTGGGAGAAGTGCGGGAGATCAGCTAGCGGCTCGGCGATGCTACATCGAGATGGTCCGGCGAAGCCAATTCCGTTCGGAAGGCGCCCGAATCGAGGTAAACGCCATCACTGAGAAGCCACCTTCTTTAATTTATGAAGAAAAGAGGAGTGCAGATTCACCCAACCCGATCGGAGGCCACGACTTTTATTGCGTCCGATCTGGAGGAGAAACAAAAGGAGCGATCCAATGCCTCGAAGAAATCATGATGTCTTAAGTCGACACATGTTGCCGGAATTTCGTAGAGCATAGCGACCTGAGTTACATGTCCGACCGGACCTTGGCCATAAGCGAGAGAAAAAGAGATTTGTTGTGGCGAGCGCCATCATCGGGCGGAGTAGAAACCTGGGCCGGCCATATCTGAGGTGCGGTTCAGGTGGTGTGACGTAGTATTAGTCTCAAGCGGCAACAAATGGAGTATGCATAGATTTCAAGGATCTCAACAAAGCTTGCAGAAGACTTTTATCCCCCGGATAGATCAGTTGGTGGACTCTACGGCCGGCTGCGAATTAATATGTATGCTTGACGCTTACCAAGGCTATCATCAAGTGCCGCTCGCCCGTGAAGATCAAGAAAAAGTCAGCTTTGTGACGGCCGACGACACCTATTGCTATAAGGTGATGCCGTTCGGATTGAAAAATGCGGGAGCCACCTATCAGCGCTTGATGAACAAAGTGTTCAGAGAGCAGATCGGGTGGAATCTAGAGGTATATGTGGACGACATTCTCATCAAATCCGTCCAAGCGGCCGATCTCCTGGAGGACATGGAGGAGACTTTCCGAACACTGAGGAGGTATGGCATCAAACTAAATCCCCAGAAGTGTCTGTTCAGAGCGAAAGGAGGACGTTTCTTGGGTTACATCGTGACCGAGCGGGGTATTGAAGCAAATCCCAGCAAGGTGAAAGCTCTGCAAGACATGCCGCCACCGAGAAGCACGAGGGAAGTGTAGCGTTTGACTGGTCGGATAACGGCTCTCTCCAGGTTCATCTCCAAAACTGCCGACCGGAGCCTCCCTTTCTTCAAAATATTGCGCAAGGCCACTAAGTTTCACTGGGATGAAGAATGCGATCGGGCGTTCGAAGACTTGAAGGCCTATCTGAACTCTCTCCCAGTATTAGCCAAGCCGACTGCTGGTGAGCCACTTTATATGTACTTATCTTCAACCGAGCATGCAATCGGCTCGGCTTTAGTGAGGATGAGCGGAGAAGAGCCCGTGTATTTCCTTAGTCATATTTTAAAAGATGCTAAATCTCGCTACACTGGGCTCGAGAAGCTAGCTTTTGCTCTGATCCTCGCCGCTCGGCGCCTCCGTCCATACTTCCTGGCGCATACTATCATCGTCAAGACCAATAGCCCGCTCGGACGTGTGTTACTGAATCCAGAAGCATCCGGGCGGCTCATCAAATGGACGACGGAGTTAAGTGAATTTGACATCCAATACCAGCCCCGCTCGGCGATCAAAGCACAATCCTTAGCCGATTTTGTGACTGAGGTGCAAAGGCCGGAGCCGGAAGCTATGTGGAGAATATATGTGGATGGGTCGTCCACTCGGCTCGGAAGCGGGATTGGAATATTGTTGATCTCCCCTCAAGAAGAAAAGATGCACTTATCCGTCCGACTGGATTATAAGGCTACCAACAATGAAGCAGAATATGAAGCCCTCATAGCTGGCTTGCAGGCTGCCTGGCATGTGGGAGCCGGTCGGGTAACGCTCCACTCGGATTCACAGTTGGTCGCTCAGCAGCTCTCCGGTACCTTCGAAATCAATTGCGCTCGGCTCAAGCTCTACGCTGAAGCCTTCGAGAAGCTGAAAATCGATTTTAGAGAAGTTATTGTCCAGAAGATACCGGGCGAGAAAATCAAGAAGGCGATGAGTTAGCAAACTCACGAGCTCAATAGCATCGCCATTCAGACCAATTGAAAAATCTTGTTGGTAGCGCCGCGTTGACGGATGGAAGGCCTCACATTTCCAAGCGATTGGCGGGCCATCATAGAGTTTCCGTCTTGGGCGCACCATCAATGAGTATGAAGCCCACTGCTAAGGAGAGACGGTCGGTTCACACTCATCGGCGATCGGCTTTATAAAAGGATTTCTCACGCCCGTTGTTGAAATGCGTGAGCTCGGAACGGATACATCCTCCAAGAAGTACATCAAGGATCGTGCGGAGGACATCCGGGCGAACGAGCACTAGCTAAGAAGATCCTGCTAGCTGGATACTTTTGGCCGACTTTACAAGCAGATGTCGCTCGGACAGTGTCGACGTGCCTTTCATGCCAAAAATACCAAAACTTCAACCACCGACCGACAGAAGAAATGAAGGCATCAACAGTTTCATGTTCGTTCGATCAATGGGGAATGGATATTGTTGGTCCATTCCCCATGGCGACCGGGCAACGGAAATTTTTGCTAGTGGCAGTTGATTATTTCTCCAAGTGGGTGGAGGCCGAGCCGCTAGCCAAGATCACCGAACAGATGGTCAAAAAATTTGTCTGGCAACACATCATATGTCGGTTCGGCATCCCTCGCCGATTGGTCTCAGACAATGGGCGGCAATTCACAGGGAAGATGCTAGAGAATTGGTGCAAAAGCTACGGCATCGAGCAACACTTCACGTCCATGGCTTATCCCCAAAGCAACGGTCAAGCCGAAGTGGCCAATCGGGAAATTCTTCATATTTTGCGCGCTCGGCTCGACCATTTGGGAGGAAGTTGGCCAGATGAAGTGTCGGGCGTCTTATGGGCCATCCGAACGGCTCCAAAGGAAGGGACGGGCGTCACGCCTTTCCACTTGGTGTATGGCGGCGAAGCGGTCATCCCTGTTAAAGTCGACGTCGAGTCCGCTCGGATCCAAAATTACGATGAGAACAACGCCGAGCGGAGGAACATGGAGCTGGATTTGGTCGACGAGGAGCGAGCCAAGGCGTCCGTTCGGCTTATGGCGTACCGGCAGCGGATGAAGCAAAATTACAACCGCCGTGTAATCCCCAGATCATTCCAGGTCGGCGATCTTGTCTGGAAGAAAGTCAAGCCGATCGGCGATGTCGGCAAGTTAGAAGCTCCCTGGGCGGGCCCCTTCAAGGTTATTGAAAAGCTCCGATCGGGCACATATTATTTGGAGGATGAAGACGGGCGGTAGCTGGATCGACCGTGGAGTGCAAATCATCTCCAGCCTTATCGAGCTGGATAAAAGGTGCACGAATGTAATTCATTTTTGTGCATATGCTAGTCGCCTATGTCCTTGTAATGCAGGAAGCAAAAAGATGAAAACGCATTGAGCATTATCCGCCGAACGGCCTACTGCGTGAAGACCCCGTGCCGTTCGGCCGGGGGGTACAAACATACGAGCCAAACGCTCGATGACGTAGACCCCGCGCCGTTCGGCAGTGCGAATTGTATCCGAGCCAAAGGCTTAATTTCGAAGGCCCCGGACCGTTCGGTCGGAGGTATATTAAACGAGCTGCACGCTCGATAATGAGGACCCCTCGCCCCTCAGCAGGGCGTATATAATCAGTTAAAAGTTAGCCGTGAAGACCGTCGAGCTGGCGACTATAAACGTCCGGCGGAAGACCGTCGAGCTCCGGCGTTAAATATCGAGGGACGAGCGGGCGTCTATACGTCCGGCGGAAGACCGTCGAGCTCCGGCGTTAAATATCGAGAGCGAACGGCGTCTATAAGCGTCCGGCGGAAGACCGTGAGCTCGGCGTTAAATATCGAGGCAGGCGGCGTCTATAAACGTCAGGGCGGAAGACCGTCGAGCTCCGACGTTAAATATCGAGAGACGAGCCGGCGTCTATAAACGTCCGAGCGGAAGACCGTCGAGCTCCGACGTTAAATATCGAGAGACGAGCCGGCGTCTATAAACGTCCGAGCGGAAGACCGTCGAGCTCCGACGTTAAATATCGAGGGACGAGCCGGCGTCTATAAACGTCCGAGCGGAAGACCGTCGAGCTCCGGCGTTAAATATCGAGAGACGGGCCGGCGACGTCCGAGCGGAAGACCGTCGAGCTCCGACGTTAAATATCGAGAGACGAGGCGGCGTCTATAAACGTCCGAGCGGAAGACCGTCGAGCTCCGACGTTAAATATCGAGAGACGAGCCGGCGTCTATAAACGTCCGAGCGGAAGACCGTCGAGCTCCGACGTTAAATATCGAGAGACGAGCCGGCGTCTATAAATGTCCGAGCGGCTCGCATGGCAAGAATCTAGCGCAAACCCCTTTGAGGTAAGGCGCAAAGCTAGAGATGGTTAATTAGAATTAAAAATGTGAGCAAGTGAACGAATGACGTTCGCGCGCCGAGCGGCTACCTAGTTGCATGGCGAAAGATGTTATTGAAGGCAAGTGGCTTGAGTCCACGTTATAGCGTAAAGCCGAGCGGAGGAGTTATAAAGAACACTTAAAATGTGACGAAGGAAAAATTTCTTGTCAAAACAGAAGTTGGAGGAACAGAAAAGATTATCTATTATGCACTGGGTGAACCAAAAAAGTTACTACAAAAATAAGTTGGGCTGAACGGCTGGAATACAAAAAAGTTCATAAGAAAAAAAAACGCTTATCATGCGTCAAAGTCAAAAAGAGTGTCTGGGATGGCGCCCATCACGGTCGCGAGGTCCTCGGGGGGGATGGCCAGCTCGGCGGGCAGGTGGCCCTTGGTCTTCAGGTAATCTACCGCCGCCTTGATCGCTTCTTCGAAAGTGAGGGATATCTTGTCAGTAAACTTCTCTCCGAAATCTTCCGAGCGGAGATACGCCTTCCTCACTTCGTCCGAACGGGCCGACTCCCCCTTTTGATATTCTTTGAGCGCAGCATGGGCAGCGTCGCTGGCAGCTTGGAGATCTTTCAACTCTCCATCAAACCTTTGGAGATCGGTCGAGCGGCTCTCCTTCTCGGTGGCCAGCAGAACATCCAGATCCTTAATGCGTTGCTCCAGCCCTCTGATCTCCACCTTCATCCGGTCCATGTCATCGATGGCCTGTTGCTTCCGAGTGGTCGCCGTCTTGATCTCCTTATCTCGTTGTTTGACCATCGTTTCAAGCCGAACGACCTTGCTCGCCAGATCGGAAGCCCGTTTTCGTTCGGCATCCAGTAGTTTTTTGGCCTTCTCCAGAGCGGCCGTCGACTGCCCGGTGCCCCCCGCAGTTTTTTGTTTTTTCAACTCGTCCTCCAGTTCGGCTAATCGATCGCTAATGGCGATCTGCTCCACCCAGTTCTACTAGCAAATGTGAACAGGTTAAAAACATAATTCAAATACGCAAACAAAGAAAAAGAGCATACCCCAGTGGCCTGTTGTAGGTTGCTGTCGCCAAGCTGCCCGGGAGTCATCTTGGCTATTCGACGTCGAGCGTCCACCCAAGCTTGGGCAAGAGGGCCCGTCAAGGTGATCTGCTGCTCAAGGACCATTGGCCGATCAGCAGCAGCCATGTATGCCTCCGAAGGAAGGCGCAGAACGGTTTTAATTAAATTCTGGCCGCTCGGCTCGCTCTGAGAAGCGTCGGCCTTACCGGGCGGCCCACCGGTGGACGAGGAGGGAAGCTCGCCCAAACGCCTGATACGGCGCAGAGTCCTGGAAGGGCTGGACGGCGGTGCCTCAAAGCTGGCCCTCGGAGAGTCATGTGGGGTCGGTGTACTCTCTAAGGAAACCGTCCCGGACAGCACCGGAGCATCCGCGCCCCGCTCGGGCTGTGGCTCACCAGGTGGAGTTGAGGTAGAGGCGGATTCCGGTCGTCGCCGCTTCCGTGTGAGTAGCGGAGCATCATCGGCCGAACGGCCCTCTACCTCGGCTTGAGCCGAGGGTTCTATGTCGCCCACGGCCTCGTCGTGAGAAGCAGGAGCGTCTAAGGCTTCGGGGACAGTTGGAGTCCCCTCACCTTCTTCGCCGGCCGGATCCGCTGGAGCAAGGCCCCGCTCGGCGACCTCCTTGTTCTTCACCGCCTCAATCTGAGCGGCTTTCAGCTTGAGCTTTTCGGTTGCCTTGGCGCGCCACATGACTTCAGCTGCAGAAGCAAAAAATAAATCAGTTAGAACAAAACAAATGGGAAGATAAGGGAACTTACTCATGCTGCAGGGCAGATCGGCCGGGGTAGAGGACAAGCCGAATATGTACATTACTCCCGGGAGAAGTAGCTTGTCGATGTGATATCGTTGGCCGACCAGCCGTTCGGCTGCATGAAGGTAGGCCGCGTCGCCTCTAAATTTGTCGAGCTCCGGTGGCGCCGGCATCGCCGTCTGCCACTTGGTACGAAAAGTTGGCCGCTCGGGAAAACGTATATAGAAAAAATGCTCCTTCCAGTGTTTGTTGGAGCTCGGCATGTTATCGAAGAGGACGAAACCTATCCTAGACTGGAAAATAAAGGTGCCCCACTCGGCTTGCTTGGGATAAAAAAAGTAATGGAAAATCTTAGGGTCGAGGGGGATACCGTTCAGTTTAAAGAGAACTATCACCCCGCTCAGCAGCCTAATGGAGTTGGGAACTATCTGGCCGAGCGGGATGCGAAAGTAATTGCATACTTGCAAGATGAACTTGTGGGGTGGGAAGCGTAGCCCGGCCAAAAATTGGTCTCGGAAAAAAAGAACTATGTCGAGCGGTGGTTCATGAGGCCGATCGGTCGGTGTGGCTAATACTAGTTGGTGGTCGGAAGGAAGGTCGTAAGTCCGAGCGAGACGCAATGCGTCTTCCTCGTCAAAATGGCTCTCCATGGTCGTATACCATAGACCCGGAGCGCCGCCGGTCGATTGCGAGGTACTAGTCATGGTCGAAAGACAAGAATGCGGGACCAAAAGGGAAGATTCAAGCGAGGAATGGAAGAAAACCGACTTAAGGAAACGATTAACAGAAGGATGAAAGCGTTGGGAGCGAGAAAGAGGGTCTTACAAGCAAAGGAGATGATCAACGGGGGCCTGGGGGTTGCCGGAGAGTTGGGGGGGCAAGATCGCCGGAGAAGAAAACGAGCAGAGGGGTGCCGGAGGAGGATGAAGTAACAAGGCGGCGGAAACGAAGTCGGGGGCTTTATAACGCCGCCCGGGAGCAACCTCCGCCGTCCGATCCAGGTCGCCGATATCGAGGGTGTCATCTAGCCGTCCATTTCAAACGGCGGTTGTCCCATCGGAAGTGACACCACCGCCATACGCTGACAAACGCGCGATCGCCACGTGTCAGCAGGATACTGGCCGCATTTAATGAGCTCCCCTTACCGTGCGCAGAGCACGTGATGGGTAGCATGGGAGAGCATCGGACATGGATTCCAAGAGAACACAAAGGCACGGACAAGATATCGCCGAACGGAGGAGTATCCCTATGCCTGACCAAGCGGCCTGATGCAGTGATCATCGCTCGGTCAGATCGGTAGTCCAGTCAGTCGGACTTCGCCTCTTTCGACTAGACTCGAGGGGAAGGCAAGTGATCCGTTGGTAAGAGCCCGGGACCTCCTAACGAGGGGTCAGCGCCACGTGGAGGTCAAAGGGCCAAGTGGTCCGCCGGAGAAGGGTGAGCCGACCGGACTTGGAAGAAAAGGATAAGACCGATCGGCCGACCAATGGACATTCGGTAGTAAAAGGCGCCCTGACCGGGTCGGGGTTCCGACGCTCTGTCGAAACATCAGTTAAGAGCCGAGTGGAAGAACCAGGAGAAAATGACACTGCTAACAGTCCCTACATAGCACCTACTGGAAATTTCCCCAGTGCATCAATGTCAACGGCAGGCTGGACGTGAGGTGAGTGACGTCCGGCCAGCGCGTAAAAGGAGGGGCCGGCCGGACGGACTCCCTGTCCAGCCGATCGGACGCCCTGGATTATGAGTAGTAAAGAAGGGGGAACCTCTTCTGACAGCCGTCAAGTCGTATGGCTAGGCCATACTCCTAGTCTAACAACGGGGTGTCCTGTTGTCCCATCGAAGGTGCGATGGGACTGTTGCAGTATGTCGTCAGGTAAGCTTTCTGACAGGTGCATACCGAGGTATGGGTTGCGGACACGTATGTGCCTCAGTGGACGTGCATTGGTTCTTTCACCGCTCTATATAAAGAGCCTCTTATTTCGCCGGAGGTACGCATTCCAGGAGCTTCGAAGCCACTTTTTCCACTTGCTTACCTGACTTGAGCGTCGGAGGGTCGCCGCCGGGAACCCCTTCCCGGCCCGACTTCTGTGCAGGATCGCCGGAGGTCCGCGCGACCAGACGGAGGCCCACGCCATCGACTAGGAGAGCGCCACGTGCCCAGCGTCCTTTGGTTCAGCGATTCGGACAGGATCATCCGGCATGACAATGAAGTTGAGTGGTACTACTCTTGGAGCTAGATATTAATTGAGTTGTTAATAACTCATTTAATTAGTGGGCATTCAATATCTTAAATACAGGGAGATTAATACACTCATAATAAGGAGCCCATAATGTAATTTAGGATTGGTGCGGTAGTTCAATAATAACTCTTTAGTGGTATGAGTTATTATTGATGAACTTGAGTTGAGTGTTCGAGGCGAACACATGAAGCTCAAGCTCATCGAGAGACCAAAACCAATCTCTCCTCTCGGTCTCTGTTGTAGCCTCTATAAAACCTTGTATCCACTAAGTCCACTTCTTATTCAAGTAATGGGCCGGACACAACCTTGCTTTGAGCAAGGGGGCCGACCAAGTATAGGCTTAGAGCACAAGTAGTGGCCGGCCAAATCATGCTTGGTGTCCAAGCATGGGGCCGACCACATAGGATTAAAGGAGATTTTAATTTTTGTTAAATTTTTTCCTTTTATAGTCATTCATGAAAGGGATTTAAAAGTGAAATTTTATTTTTAAAATTTCCTTTTATAGTCATCCTCATGGTTTAAAAAAAAAAGAGAATTTTAGATTTTAAAATCTTTCCTTTTATAGCTATCTACAAAAGATTAAAGAGAGATTTTAATTTTATTAAAATCTTTCCTTATTTGTAGTTGTCTATAATGTTTAAAAGAAAGATTTTAATTTTTGATAAAACTTTCCTTTTATGTAACCATGATTTTAAAAGAGAAGTTTTAATTAATCTTTCTTTTTTTTGTAGTTGTCTATATGTTTTAAAATAGAGAGATTAATTTTTAAAACTTTCCTTTATTGTCATGTACAATAGAAAATTTAAAAAGAGAGATTTTAATTGTTATTAAAATTTCCTCTTTTAGAGGGAGGCCACAAATAAGGAAGTTTTAATTATGTTTAAAACTTTCCCTTTTGTAAACATCATGGTTTAAAAGGAAGCTTTAATTTTTTTTTTGTTGTAAAAATTTTCCTTTTTAATATATCATGATGTGGCCCGGCCATAAGAAGATTAAAAGGAAGTTTTAATTAAACTTTCCTTTTTTACCAAGACCAAGGATTATAAAAGTGGGGAGAGGGTGCCTCGTGGACTAGACAACCTATTCTTATTCCCTCTCTATTTCCTTGATAGTCGATCATGCTCCCTTCCTTTCTTCTTTCTTGTAGCCGGTGGAACCACCTTCATTTTGTCATCTCTTTTGCATCCTTAGGGTCAGCAGCATCAAGGGTTGCTATATCCTTGTGGCCGGTTGCTTGGAGAGAAAGAAGAAGAAGATGAGAAGCACTTGGTGGCCGGTTGCTTGAAGGAAAAGAAGAAGAAAGAAATTTCCTATTTTGGCATCCTTTGATGGCTCTTGGAAAAGAAGAAGTGATCTCGGTGGAATTCATCTTGGTAGATCGTCACCCACACGACGTCCAAGAGGAGGTGAGGAATACAACAGAAGATCAAGAGGTCTTTAGCTACAAAAAAAAGGTATAACTAGTTGTCTTATTCCGCGTCATACTAGTTTTCTTTGTATGAATTTTGAAATACCAAACACAAGAGACTATCGGTTTTAGGCAATCGATTTTATGTTTCGATTTTGTGTTTCTTTTGTTTTTCGATCTTGTGATTCGATTGTTCTTAGTGGTTAAACCTAGGGTTACTATAAGGAGATTAAATATTGAATTTCGTTGAAAGGCTTTGTCTAGGAAGTGGTGGATGATCTCATACCCAAGAAGGCCTAGTGTCTCGCTATGTTTAACCTGGAAGCCGATCTTTGAAATAAATATTTAATCAACTTTGTAACATGGGTGGATTTGGATTAATAATGTTAAGCATCGTTTGCGATCCAAGTCTAAACCTCTAAGAATAGATAAGTTGAACTTGGAATCAATAAAGTTAAATTCTGTTTGCGATTCCAAGCTTAATTTCTAAAGAACACAATAGGTTGTTAGGAAAGGTTTGAGACTTGTACAAAATTTTTGTATAGGGAAACCAGTACGATATTCCGAGTAGCAACCAATAATTGGTATCAGAGCCAAGTTTTAGCCTCTGTGTGTTTGATTTTCAGTTTAATTATGCACATGTCATACATAATTTAGGCATGATAATAGTAGGATGTGCAAATAGATTAACTTTGTGGTTGCAGACATCTTAGATCCAACTATTATGGCCATGTTGTGTTTATGTGTGATTGGACCCTCGGACATGTCGAGGCACTTTATGTGTGTGCATGATTGTAATATTAAATACAGCAGGAGCTGTATTAGTTATTAGGATTTTACATTTTATTCGATCTAGATTATATGTACATTCCTTCGTGGAATATAGGATCGATAAATGTAAAATTTTATTCTTGTCGCGGATCGTATCCTTGCGAGGCGTGGGACTATTTAAGGACCAGAGGTGCAATGGAAAAGAAGCAAGATAGATGCGACAACCAGACCCGATGGCGGTGGCTAAAGATGACAACATCTAGGGTTAATAGCACACGAAGGATAGCTATGTATAAAGGTCATAATAGTTGGAAATTTATTTTCTTATTTATTGCCTTTTATGCTGTGTGTGCTTGTGTTTGTGTGCTTGTATGCATGTTAAAATTCCTCATTCTAAATAACTAAGTGGGAGACGAATTTAATTAAATTTCATGGTCTCTATTACTGGTTTGTAAGTGATGCATTCAAACTTGCGCGTTGGCTCTGAGTGTCTTCCTCCACATCAAATGAGTTTGTTTGCGGATCACTAGTGTAAAATGCCGAAAAGGGGCCATGTGTTAAAACTCATGATCTGTTCGACCATGTTATAAGTGAGTGTATCCCTCGCGTCATGTGTTAAAGGCTCTAGATCTGTTCGGGCGAGTTATAAGTGAGCAAAGCCGTTGCACCAAAGTGCTCAAGACTCCCGACCTGCTCGGGTAAGTTATAAGCGAGAATGCTCTCACGCCTCAAGATTATCAGCCACAGGGTTCAGACCGGGTGCATCCTAGACTCATGTATCGTTCGACCATGTTATAAGTGAGCAGAGCCCTCGCGCCTAAGTGTCAAAGACTCTCGACCTGCTCGAGCAAGTTATAAGCGAGCATGCTCTCGCCTCGCTAGATTATTAGTCACGGGGTTTAGATCGGACTCGTCCGAAACTCACGTACCACTCGATCGTGTTATAAGCAAGTAAAGCCCTCGTGTCCAAGTGTCAAATACTCTCGACCCATTCGGATGAGTTATAAGCGAGCATGTTCTCACACCGCAAGATTATTAGCCACGGGATTCAGAATGGACGCGCCCCAAACTCACGTACTGCTTGGTCATATTATAAGCGAGTAAATTCTTCGTGCCCAAGTGTCAAATACTCTCGACCCGCTCGGGCAAGTTATAAGCGAGCACGCTCTCGCACCTCAAGATTATCAGCCACGAGGTTTAGACCGGGTGTGTCCCAAACTCATGTGCCGCTCAGTCGTGCGTAGCCCTCGCACTAAAGTGTCAAACACTCATGAGTCGTTTGGCCATGTTATAAGTGAGCATAGCCCTCATGTCATTTGTCAAAGACTCACATGTCGCTCGACCATGTTATAAGCGAGCAAAGCCCTTGCGCTAAAGTGTTAAAGACTCATAAGTCGTTCGGCTTTGTGATAAGCAAGTGTAGCCCTCACACCATGTGTCAAAAACTCTCGACCCGTTCAGGTGAGTTATAAGCCAGCAAAACCCTCGCGCCTAAGTGTTAAAGACTGTCGACCTGCTTGGGTGAGTTATAAGCGAGCATGGTCCGGGGCCTCAAGATTATCATCCACGGGGTTCAGACCGAGCGTGCCCCAGACTCACGTGCTGCTCGGCCATGTTATAAGCAAACAGAGCCCTCGCGCCTAAGTGTTAAAGACTCTTGATTTACTCAGGCGAGTTATAAGTGAGCTTGCTCTCGCGCCGTAAGATTATTAGCTATGGGGTTCAGACCGAGCGCGTCCTAGACTCACGTGCCACTCGACCATGTTATAAGCGAGCAAAGCCCTCGCGCCCAAGTGTCAAAGACTCACGACCTACTCAGGCGAGTTATAAGCGAACATGCTCTCGCACCGCAAGATTATTAGCCATGGGGTTCAAACCGGGTCCGTCTTAGACTCACGTGTCGCTCGGGCGTATTATAAGTGAGCAAAGCCCTCACGCCCAAGTGTTAAAGATTCTCAACCCACTCGGACGAGTTATAAGCGAGCATGCTCTTGTTAAAGTGTATACTAAAAGTCTAGCTTTTTGTAAATATTTATTTTGAAATAAAGAATCACATTGGTCAAATGTCTACATTTATATGCTAAGTGTAGTTGTTCAATTAATTTATATTGTAGATAACATGGTATGTGGTGTCACACACAGAAGATCATGTTATCAATTCCTTATAAATTATAAACAGTAGCTCACGACTAAGATGGATAGGAACAAACCATTGGAATAGTCGTAGTGTAATTTGGTATTAGTTTATCTTGACTATAAAATTACACTAGTACACTCTGAGTATATTGAGCAGGACCATTTAAGGTAGTTTCTTTTTATATTGACTACATAAAAGAACAAGACCTTTGTTATTATAAAAGTGTGTGCTCTTAATCTTAATATAATAACAAGCGCATATATTTAGTATTTATTTATTTAATTTATCAAAGGGTGTGATTTAGTTCGATAAATCAATAAGCCTGATAAGTTGAGAAATAATATTATTATTTATAGTGTGTGTTATTGATTATAGAAGGAAACTGTCCTAGGAATCTAGGTTGATGATATCCCCAAGAGGAGCTCATAAAGATTGTCATGTAAACTCTGCATATGGACTTAGTACGACATGACGATAAGGTTGAGTGATACTACTCTTGGAGCTAGATATTAATTAAGTGAGTTGTCAGTGACTCATTTAATTAGTGGGCATTCTATATCTTAAACACAGGGAGACTAACACACTCATGATAAGAAGGAGCTCATATAGTAATATGGGATTGGTGCGATAATTCAATAATAACTCTTTAGTGGAATGAGATATTATTGATGAACTCGAGTTGGGTGTTTGGGGCGAACACGGGAAGCTCAAGTTCATCGGGAGACTAAAGCCAATTCCTTCTCTCGGTCTCTATCGTAGCTTCTTATTTATAAAGTCTTATACCCACCTATACCCACCTTCTTACCCATCCTTAGGTGGCCGGCCAAGCCAAGCTTGGAGCCCAAGCAAGGGCCGGCCAAGACATGGCTTGGATGGGTTGAAGTGTGACCGACCTAGCTTGAACCCAAGCTTAGGTGGTCGGCCACAATAAAATTAAAAGGATTTTATTTTTTAAAATCTTTTCTTATGTGGAAGCCAAGATTTAAAAGAGAGTTTTTAAAATTAAATCTTTCCTTTTATAGTTTCTACAAAAGATCAAGAAAAAAGTTTGATATCTTTCCTTATTTGTAGATTGAAAGGAAGATTTTAATTTTGGAGAAAACTTTCCTTATTGTAATCATCCACATGTTTTAATAGAAAGATTTTAATTTATAAAAGTTTCCTTTTATAACCAACCATGAAGGGAATTTTTAAACAGAATTTTTTATTTTAAAAATTTCCAGAAACAAATTAGGAAATTTTAATTTTGTGTTTTAAACTTTCCTTGTTTGGAGGATTTGAGGTGGTCAGCCAATAGAAACAAGAAAAGGAAATTTTAATTTTTTCTTTCATTGGCAAGGAAATTAAGGAAGTTTTAATTAAAACTTTCCTTATTTGTCAAGACCAAGGAATATAAAAGAGAAGGTTGAGGTGCCTCACCTCACAACAAAATATCATCTAGTATTCCTCTCTTCTCTTCCTTGTGGTGGTCGACCCTCATCTTCTTCCTCTCCTCCTTTTCTTCTTCTTTGGTGGCCGGCGGCATCAACTCTCAAGGAGCTTGTTGGTGGCCGGACTTTGCTTGGAGAAGAAGTAGAGAAAAGAGGCTTTGTTTCTTAGCATCCCTTGGAGCTTGGTTGGTGGTCGAAAGTTCTTCATCTCATGAAGATTGGTGGTGGCCGAAACTTGCTTGGAGAAGAAGGAAGCTTGGGTGGATTCTCGTCTCGGTAGATCATCACACACACGACGTCCGAGATAAGAAGAGGAATATGATAGAAGATCGTGAAGTCTATAAGCTATAAAAGGTATAACTAGTTATTAGTTTCCGCATCATAACTAGTTCATCTTTTTGTTTAGATCTTGAAATACCAAACACAAGAGGCTAACGTTTCTAGGTTTCAGATTTATGATTCGAATTTGTGTTTCTTTTATTTTCAATCTTGTGATTCGATTGTTCTTATTGGTTAAACCTAGGGTTACTATAAGGAGATTAAATATTGAATTTCGTTGAAAGACTTTGTCTAAGAAGTGGTGGATGATCTCATACCCAAGAAGGTCTAGTCTCTCGTCATGTTTAACTTGGAAGTCGATCTCTGAAATAAATATTTAATCAAATTTGTAACATAGGTGGATTTGGATTAAGAATGTTAAGCATCGTTTGCGATCCAAGTCTAAACCTCTAAGAACAGATAAATTGAATTTGAAATAAATAATGTTAAGTTCTGTTTACGATTTCTAATTTAATTTCTAAAGAATACAATAGTCAGTAGGTTGTTAGGAAAGGTTCAGGACTTGTACAAAATTTTTGTACAGGAGAACCGGTATGATATTCCGAGTAGCAACCAACAATTGGTATTAGAGCTAGGGTTTGCCTTTGTGTGTTTGGTTTTTAGTTAAATTATGCACATGTCATACATATTTTAGGCACGATAATAGTAGGATGTGCAAATAGATTTAACTCTGTGGTTGCAGACATCCTAGATCCAACTATTATGGCCCTAATGTGATTATGTGTGATTGGACCTAGTTTTAGGATTTTATATTTTTTATTTCGATCTAGATTACATATACATTCCTTTGTAGAATCTAGGATCAAGGTGCGTTTTGGTCAATCAAGGACTTGCTCGATTGATCAAACACATGTCTGATCGAGCATGTAGGTTGCTAGGAAAAGTTTTGTACCTGTATAAATTTTTGTACAGGGGGTTTACATAAAACGAAATTCCGAGCGCCAACAGAAGGGCACGTAAAAGATAACTGACCAAAACTGAGAAGCAAGGACAAGCATAAGGACACAAGCACAGACAGGAGACCAACCCAGAAAAGGCATAATAACCTAAAAGCAACGTGGGACGAAACTTCATCAGAATAAGAAATCGAGGCCTACGCCGGAATCACACTATTGACAAGTTATCAAGACAAAGAGGATGAAGCAAGCTCTTCCGTAATAAGCTTCGAGAGCATTGATGAAAGGGGAGCAACATCATAAGAGAGCAGCTCTACAGGGGGAGTCTCAGATGATGAAATCGACAAGATAAATTAGGTACGATCCTTACCACCTGATAAGCTATTTAAATTTATAAAGTTTCTAACTAAAACATCTCATAAATTAGAAGTAGAAAATAAGGAGTTAAAATCAACATTAACTATTTCTTATCGATTAGAAGATTTTGAAAAAATAAAATTAGAAAATAAAAAATTAAAAACAAAAATAGATGAGTTGAAAAATCGTACACGCACACATATTAAAAGATATAATGATTTAAATTACTACATTAGATTTCATAGGGGCAAAATCAAAAAACTGTCAAGAAAATATGTACCTAAAAAATTTCTGATTAACCAAGTTGAAAAGAGCGTATATTGGATTCCAAAATCTTATTTAAATTAGATATTTAAATTTAGGGCTTTCAGAGAGCAAATTAAATGTTTGATTTCCTTAAGAGACTTTGTCCAAAAAGTTGTTGTTGCTCCAATAACCAAGAAGGTCTAGTGTCTCACCACAGCCTGGAAGTCAATTAATAAAATAAAATATTTAATTGACTAACTGATAAAGTATTTACTTGTGTTTTTATAGAATTTCCAATAATGCTTTAAATAGCTGTCAAATTACTTAAACATTCTTTTCTTGCATTGTTTTTAAGAATTTTTTTTTACAAAACTTAAAGTTTTTAAAAATTATCTATCTCAAAGTTTTTTTAAAACTTTATCAACTAAAAAAAAAATTCCCTTAAACTTTTGAGGTACCCCAATTTTTATGTGATCAAAGGGGAAGAAGGAAAAACTAAGTCTAAAGGGAGGTAGCTTAAAATTAATAGCAAATTTATTACTTTTACCTTATGTTGGTCTATCTTAACTTAACTTAAGTTGCTCACATCAAAAAGGGGGAGATTGTTGGAACCCCAATGTAGTTTTGATGTGATCAAACAAGTTAGGTTAGGTCATATTGGGTTTAACCTTATGACTAAGTGTGCAAGAACTCGGGAGCACAGGAAGTCGAGCAATACGCAGTTAGTAAAAAGAACGACATGAGAGAGAGCCGACGGGCTCGGTGTGTTTGAGTAATACCAAATGTAATACCCTACAGATGATGCTGCCAAATCTTCAAAGCAAAGATAATGGCGGTCAACTCCAAATCAGGTACTGGGTAGTTCTTCTCATGTTCCTTCAACTAACGAGAACATATGAGACTATCCTGCTGTGCTGCATCAAAACAACGCCCAAACCCTGTAGAGAAGTGTCGGTGTAGAGTACGAACTCGTCCTCTCCAGAGGCAAAACCAGAACTGGTGCCAACACTGATCTCCGATTCAGTTCCTGAAAGCTGGTCTCGCCAACTTCTGACCACGTGAACTTCACATCCTTCCTGGTTAGACGTGTCAGTGGCATAGCTGTTAGAATGTATACTAAAAGCCTAGCTTTGTGTATAAACATGTATTTTGAAATGAGAATCACATTGGTCAAATATCTGTATTTAGTTAAATGTAGTTGTTCATTTAATTTATATTGTAGATAACATGGTGTGTGGTGTCACACAGAAGATCATGTTATCAGTTCCTTATAAATTATAAATAGAAGCTCATAACCAAGATAGATTGGGGCAAACCATTGGAATGGTTGTAGTGTAATTTGATACTAATTTATCTTGACTATAAAATTACACTAGTACACTATGTGTGTATAAAGCAGGACCATTTGAGGTTGTTCCTTTATACTGATTGCATAAAAGAACAGAACCTCTGTTATTATGGATGTGCGTACTCTTAATCACGATATAATAACAAGCACATGTACTTAGTATTTATTTCTTTAATTTATCAAAGGGTGAGATTTATTCGTTAAATCAATAGATCCGATAAGTTGGGAAATAGTATTATTTATATGGTGTGTTGTTGATTATAGAAGAAAACTGTATCCTATTTATTAGGATGATGATGTCCCCTTGAGGAGCTCATAAGAATTGTTATGTAAACTCTGCAGGTGGACTTAGTTCCGACATAACAATAAAGTTGAGTGGTACTATTCTTGGAGCTAGATGTTAATTATGTGAGTTGTCAGTAACTTATTTAATTAATGGGCATTCGATATCTTAAACACAGGGAGATTAACGCACTCATGATAAGAAGGAACCCATAATGTAATATGAGATTGGTGCGGTAGTCCAATAATAACTCTTTAGTGGTATGAGTTATTATTAATGAACTTGAGTTGGGTGTTTGGATCGAACACAGGAAGCTCAAGTTCATCGGGAGGTCAAAACCAATTCCTCCTCTAGGTCCCTGTTGTAGCCTTATGTATAAAACCTTGCATCCACCCAAGTTATCCTTATGGCCGGCCACATCCTTGCTTGGTGCCCAAGCAAGGGGCCGACCAAGATGGATTTAAAAGTGAGTTTTTAATTTTTTTAAATATTTCTTTTTATAGCCATCTACAATGTTTTAAAAGAGAGATTTTAAATTTAAAAAACTTTCCTTTTTTGAAGTCATCCACGTGATTTTAAAAGAGAGTTTAAAATTTAAAAAATCTTTCCTTTTGTAGCCATCTACAATAGTTTAAGAGAGAGATTTTATTTTCGTTAAAACTTTTATTTTTTGTAACCATGATTTAAAAGAGAGGTTTTAATTTTAAAAATCTTTCCTTTTTGTAACCATCTACAATGTTTAAAAAATAGATTTTTAATTTTAAAACTTTCCTTTTGTAGTCATCCACAATAAGAAATTTAAAAGAGAGATTTTAATTGTTGTTAAAATCTTTCCTTTTTAGCTATTACCAAGGATTATAACAGAGGATAGATGGTGCCTTAGAAATAATAATCATCTACGCAATTTCTATTCCTCTTCTATTCTCCTTGTGGTGGACCCGTCATATTCTTATACTCCCCTTGCTTTCTCACCTAAGGCCAGCGGCATCAAGAGGCTTCAACCATCTTGTGGTCGGCGGGTTGCAAGGAAGAAAGAAGAACAAGAGGTGGTGTTCCTAGCTTTGATCCCTTAGTGGCCGAAAGTCTTGGAAGAAAGGACTTGGGTGGTTTTTACGTCTTGGTAGATCGTCGCCCACACGACGTCCAAAAGGAGGAGAGGAATACAACAGAAGATCAAGAGATCTTTAAGCTACAAAGAAAGGTATAACTAGTTAATTGTTTCCGCTGTGTACTAGTTTATTTTTCCTTTGTATGGATCTTGAAGTACCAACACAAGAGGTTAGCAATCTTTGATGTCTCTGTAGTTTAACCTAGGGTTTACTGTAAGGAGTTTAAATATTCAATTTTTTTGAAAGGCTTTGACTAGGAAGTGGTGGATGATTTCATACCCAAGAAGGACGAGTGCCTCACCAACGACTTGGAAGTCAATCCTTGAAATATATATTTAATCAACTTCTGTAATATGGTTTAACTTCTGATGTACACATGGGTTGAACTTGGATTAATAATGTTAAGTTTCGTTTGCAATCCAAGTTTAACTTCTGAAAAGCACATGGGTTACTAGGAAAAGTTTTATGCTTGTACAAATTTTTGTACAGGGGGAACAGAACGGAATTCCGAGTAGCGCCAACAATAACAACACGAGGAAAACCCTCAACGAACCTCCGGTAATAACTAGCTCGACAAAGGAAGTTGCAAGTCTCCTGTATAGACTACAATAACTCCCAACTGGTAACAACCTCTATCTCCTGTGGATCACAGTATACCCCTACTGGTTACCATGTGTCTCAACCATCTCACAGAAAACAATCACAATACGCACTACTGAATTTCACATATAAATGTTCCCGTCGAAACATCCTTAGAACTATGCGAAGATGGTGTACGTAATACGCCTCAGATCGGGAATAGATCACCACGTCGTCAATAAAGATAACGGATGCTGATCCAATATCCTAGGGATACCCAAATCATCGAGTTCATGATAACATCTAGGGCACTATAAGCCTAAATGATAAAACCAAGAACTTATAATGTTCGTACATCAAACATCCTCAACCATAAGATTCCCGACAACAAGTCTAAAATCTGATCACTAACTACAAAACATCAAAGAAATAGATCATCAAATGTGAGAGCAACACTCCATCACAAGAAAAACAACATATATGGGAGCAACACTCTACTACAAGCAAACCTCAATATGTGGGAGCAACGCTCCACCACAAACGATCTATAATATGTGGGAGCAATGCTCCACCACAACAATCTATAATATGTGGGAGGTACGCTCCACCACAATAATCCATAAATGATCAAGACATCTAACTATCTAACTAGAGAATGCACGAGATCGCTCTACCACAAGTCACTGTGGGCATCCAAGGATATAACAACCTAGTAAACATATCAAATCTATTATCAACTCTCTCAACATCGTCGTGGGCCACTCACTAGTAGGAGAATTTGTTGACAAGATATACAACCAAAGATATAATGGTAGACACTCAGCATAGGTAGAATCATCATGATACTATCAATAATACACTCGACTCGCGTGCACACACAACACCCATGTGAGCACACACAACATAGGTATGATCGGCATGATACCTCCAACAATACATACCGAACATGAGTGCATATATCAGCGTGGGTATAATCGACAATACTCCCCCAATAATACTCACCTAACATATATACACATACGCCAAAAGTATAATTGTTGGTGTGGTTAGCACTAACGATTTAACCCAGGTTTTGATGAATGACAAATCAGGTTAAGTTAGTCTATTGTTGATCTAACACTCTGATCGAGTGTGCAGGAGAAGTCCAGATAGGTCGACGGGCTGACCGGATGTCTGGCACGAAGTCTAGCTAGCTCGACGGGCTGACCGGATAGCTGGCGAGAAGTCCAAGCGGGTCGACGGGCTGACCGGACGCTTGGCAAGAAGTCCAGCTAGGTCGACGGGCTGACTGGATAGCTGGCGAGAAGTCCAAGCGGGTCGACGGGCTGACCGGACGCTTGGCGAGAAGTCCAGACGGGTGGCGAGAAGTCCAGACGGGTCGAAGGGCTGACCGGACGTCTGGCAGGTAAGTAAGGTAAGTCACTGGAGGGGAGTGACTGCGAGGACGCGTTTCCGGGAAGGGAACATTAGGCGCCGATCCGGCTTAGATCCATTTCGGATGTCTAAGTCGAGATCGTGACTAGATTCCGGTCTCGGAAAGACGGAATCTAAGTCATACTATTTGTACTAATTCATACTATTATAAAATGTGCTAACAATCTGTTTTGCAGGATATATATTGCCTCGGACTAACTTTGTTTTGCAGGAAAAGGGAGTTTTCTGGAACAAGGTGGTCCGGGCGCCCGGAGGGGATCCGGGCGCCCGGAAAGCAAATTATATCCAGTCCAAGTCGTCGCCACGTGGAGCATCTCGGTTTGAGTAGCTACGTCACATTCCAGGCGCCCGGAAGGATCCAGGCGCTCGGAACAACATATAAAAGAAGCCCCAGGCAGAAGCTTCAAAATCAACCTTTCACATCTGAGAACTCTGAGATTACTCGCTCTGTTGCTCTGCGCTCCAACGACGCTCACAAAGCTCCGACGACACGTTCCCGCTCTTTTAAATTCCTTGTCTGTCGGTACAGCTTTGTTTTTCTTGTCATTAGCATCTTTTTGTACTTAAATTGTAATTATCCGAATTGCTAGTAAATTGCCCAACGAAAGTACTCAAGGAGTACGTGCCTTCGAGCAGAAGTCGTCACAGGCTCCGAACGAAGTAAAAAAACCTTGTGTCTACTTTACTTTTCCGCTGCGCTTATACTCGATATTTTCGAATCGATATTCACCCCCCCTCTATCGAATCTAACGGTCCTACAAGTGATATCAGAGCAGGTACCGCTCTGATTTGGTGCAACCACCAATCAGACTGGGGGTGAAATTTTTTTCTCTCTTTTTTTTCCGGTCTTCAGTTTTACACTTAATTCCAAACTGGTTTATCATTTTTTTTAATATTTTTTGTTGCAATTAAATCTAAATTGGTGCAACACCAATCTAGATTTTTCTACTATTTTTTCTGCCCACACTACTAATCCAAGACCAAGTCTTGGGATATTTTTTGGTTATTTACTTGTGCACAGGATGTCTCAACAAGAAGGCTTCAGCACAGTACGACCTCCACTCTTCAACGGGGATGATTTTCCGTACTGGAAGAAGCGCATGGAGGTTTACCTCAAAACAGACTTCGACCAGTGGATGAGCGTTACGAGACCCTACAAAATTCCAGCAGACACCTCAGGGAATATATTGGATCCTGAAGACTAGACAGCAGATTTGAAGAAAAAGGCGTCAACAGAAAATAAAGCGATCAACACTCTACAGTGCGGACTAACAAGAGAAGAACTGAACAGAGTCGGTCCACATAAAAACGCTAAAGAGCTGTGGGACAAATTGATCGAGCTACATGAGGGAACGAGCGACGCCAAGGTAACAAAACGAGACCTGCTTTTAAATAAAATTTTTAATATAAAAATGCAGGAAGGTGAAACGGCGAATCAGCTTCACGCGATGTAACGACCACCCTTCTTACTACTACTACTCTCTAAGGATGACCGTTACTTAACTACTAACTCTACTTAACCGGTATGATTAAAATCCTCGAAGAAACCCTACCGAAAAATTCCGGCAGAGTCTCCCCTGCACCGGTGACCATTTTCAACAATACATGCAATATATACTCAGCCACAAGCGGCTGGAACACATATCAATCAACCACGCAGTATAATAAATCCCAAAATAAAGAAAGCAACACACAAATATCTACTTACTAAACTGAACTCATCCTACATGCAATCTAAACAGAATAATCTCAAATGTTTACAATAACTAAAATGCAGAAACTAAAATTAAAACTTCTTTCCTAGTCCCAAGTCTTCCATAGTCCTGGCATCACACATCCTTCGAACACCTCCTTGTCGCCTTCCTTTCTATATCTTTTCCTTTCCTGTATATGCAGTAAGAGGAAGTGTAGTCTATAAGCAAAATTTGCTTAGTAAGCGCTATCTAACTCACAAAAAAATCTCGATATGCATGTACATATATCTATAACATGAACTAACTGAATGCTTACTAAAGACTGCTCATGCTCATCTAATAGTAAAAGAATCAAACAGGCTGAAATGCTAAACATGTAAGCTACTTATGCTCTTCTAACAGCGGGAGGAACAAAGCATACTGAAATGTTAAACATGTAAGCAAGTCTAACATAAACATAAACATAGGCATAAACATGAACATGACTTGAACATACTTGCATGCGTACTTATACACCTACTATTGTGGTGATCTAGTTGCACTTAGCGGTACCGTAACATAAGTTGTTGATCAAACAACTACTCTAGCGCTAGGTTGGTAGGGATCCGAACTTAGGACCGGAGCCCCCCTTTATTCTGGCGCGCTCACCGGGCTTAGGTCCCCAGATCATACCACCATCCCAGAACATATCTTAGTTGATTCTGGCGCGCTCACCGGGCTTAGGTCCCCGGATCATATCACCATCCCAGAACATATCTTAGTTGATTCTGGCGCGCTCACCGGGCTTAGGTCCCCGGATCATACCACCATCCCAGAACATATCTTAGCTGATTCTGGCGCGCTCACCGGGCTTAGGTCCCCGGATCATACCACCATCCCAGAACCTATCTTGGTCTTTTCTTTCTTTTCTTATCTTTCTTATACTTTTCTTAAACCCAAAATACTATTAGGGTATCTTTCGTATGCACCTATGAATGAAACTAACTGCGTAACACATAATCATTCATAGAATACAAAAGAAATCTGCACATACAATACTTATCATGATCTGAACCATATCGGAATTTAATCAAACACCTGTGCAACATGAGTCTACACCATTCTAATCTAATCTATACTGTTACTATAGTTACAAGCATCCTCAATCAAAGCTTAAGAACTTCATAAGCCAGAACGGAACAACACAAATCAAACTCTACTTAACTGTTCTAAAAAAACAAGTACTGATAGAAAGAACAAGTGCAGTAGCAATCAATCCTAAACCTCCAGATGCACAAAAGCAAGTCTAACAATGTTGTAACTAACCCAAGTTATCAAAGACTGGATCACCAAGAATCAAATCGACAAAACGAATCCAATTAAAACTCATCCCAATCAAAACTCATCCCAATCAAACTCATAACAAAAACTTCGTGATAACCAGATTCGTATCAAGACTTCCACAAGATCTTCAAGCCGAGACATGAGTACTATAGGAAACCAATTTGCAACCCAACCCACCATTTGTATTCCTAACAGGCATATAAACAAATAGTTACCATACAGCAAGTTCAAACCGCACACTTCGCAGAGGTATTCGAATCCAAACTTATTCCCAGGTAAGTGAAATCCACGGGTTCCACACAAAGAGAACACCACCGAAAATCAACTCCTTCGATATCAGAAAACTGCGGCCAAGAAAACCCAGAAAACCTTGCGATACAAACACAGAAAACCTCGGCGAAACATCAATCCGAACGGAACTCTAGATCAAGGATTAAACCTCGGAGCTATCCTACTGCAGGTGAGGAAGCACTTACCTCGTGTTCTTGAACTCACAGCCGGAAGAAAGCTTCTAGGGCTTCGGCGAGCTTGAGATCGCAACTCTTCTGCCGCCCCTTCGAGCCCACGGATTTTCCTCGACAGGAGAGTCCCTATTCGGTGAAGAGCTCCCGGGACTTGCCCCTCACCGGCCGCCGGAGAGAAACCCTTTCTTGGCTTCGTCTTCGCCCGAGCACGAAATAGCGCCGCTCGAAGAATCGGGGTCACGGGAGAGAAAAGAATATATCTTAACCCTCTCTTTAACTTGTCCTTTTATAACTAAACTATATTACATGTTCTTATCTCTTCACGAAATAGCCGCGGAACGGTTGGTTGGTCGGGTTTTGACCAGGTTAAAGGTCATTGGTTCAAGCCTTGGCTTGGATATTTTTTGTTGAAACTTCTTTCGTTTAGTAAAAATATCAAACGACCTCCAAATATTGCATAAAAATACTCTAAAAATTTCTAAAAATATCTAGATTATTCTAAAAGTATTTCTAAATATTTTTGAATTACTTTTAGGACACAAAGTGAGAAATTTTGGGTTGTTACAATTCCCCATACCTTATAAAAAGTTCGTCCTCGAACTTAGAATAATTCTGGACAGTGGGTACTTGTTAGATTTGGTCAAAGAAATTAATGTTGGGTGATCGGTGGCCGGCTTGAAGGGGGGTTGGATAGACGGCACCCCCAAATCGATTGCTTCCTACGTATTCGTTAGCACAGCAGAATACAAAGAATACAAATACGAATATGAAAGCTAAATGCTAATACAAAGAACAAGAAAGAGCAAGCAAACCAACACGCGTCGATTTACGTGGTTCGGAGATAAAGCTCCTACTCCACGGCGTGTCCGTAAGGTGGACGATCCCTCAATCCGTCGGTGGATTAGTCCCCGGAAACTCCGGCTAGCACAATCCTCCTTGTCGGTGGAGAAACCTCGCCACAACTCGATCAAGAACACTTGGATTGCTAGAGCACTAGATGACTACTAATTAGGCTTTAACCAAGTCTAATTTCGTCGCCTTGGCCGGCCATACCAAGCTCCTTCTTATAGAGCTTGGAACAAATCAGAACCTGATTTGCCCGTTACCAGCCGACTGGTCCATCGACTGGTACCAACGGCTATCTCAACGGCTACGCTACGATCATCGATCGGTGGTCCATACACCGATCACATAAAGACGCTACAAGAATCGCTACAAGATCTTTGCTCTGATAAGGCCGCCACAAGAAACCCTAAAACTAGGATTTTACTCCGAGTACAATCTCTCATGCACTGAACCTCACGACTCATTTGACTCTTCTTTGCGACCTTGACCTCTTGCCTTCAAGCCTACTTCCTTTGGCTCTCGTCCCTGGATGCATCCAAGCTCGCGGCTTGTCTCCAATGCCATCCTTCGTATGTCGCTAACCCTCCGTCGCCATCCCTCGCTGCTTTGTCCATGGTCCCTCGGATGCTCCATCCTTCACCGGACCCGAAGCCGTCAACCTGAGTCACATGTGTCACCTGCAGTCCTGCACAACTCAAGTACACATATCAAATAACAAGGGTAAACCTAACTTAAACCTTTTGCCCAAACACCAAAACACATGGTCCCGCGGACCATTGGGATTGCTCCAACAATTAATACAAAGAGCGGGTAACCCTAGTATCAAATAAGACAGTAGCTAAATGCTAAAGGTTAGTCATTTGACCTGTGACTACTGTGGAGGCACCGACAGCTTCTTCCTTAGTGAGAGAAAATACTCTGGCATCGGTTGGAACTGGTGGGGCTTCCAACCTTCCTTGACTGAGATAGGGTCCCTCCAGTGTTGTTGTCATGTGGTGTAACTGTGCAGGCCCGTCTCCATATTGCACTGACTGTTGCTGAGATGCCCTAAACTTGTTAGGACATGCTTTTGCTAGATGTCCTTCTTGACCACATGAATAACATCTGGTCGTACCCAAAAGGCAGGTTCCGAAATGTGCTCTCCCACACTTAGGACAGGGAGGAAACTTGGTCTGCTTGCTTACTGGACCTCCCTCTTGGTTACCTCCTGAATTCCATTGTTTCCTTTTGCTATCCTTGCCCTTCCAGTTCTGATCACTTGACTGGGGTCTCTGATTCCCCACTGTCTTGTCTTCCGTCTTGACTGGCTTGTGTTGCGTTTGTTGTGCTTTGATGCTGTTCAGATAGTGCTCAGCGATTAATGCACTACTGACCAGCTCTTCGCCAATCTGCGGTCGATGAGCTCCACTGCTCACATTAAGAGCTATCTCCGGTCTCAACATTCGGAGCATCAGTCTGACTCGTTCCTTCTCCGTACTTACTAGCTCTGGGCAGAGGCGAGCTAGCCTGTTGAACTTCTTGACTGCTTCTTCTACTGACAGATCACCTTGCCTGAATTCCATAAACTCTTCATAGTGTTTGTTGGTGATCCGCTGGCGGAAGAATTCTTCATAGAACTCTGTCTCGAAATCAGCCCAGTTCATCTGATTGACTATTCTCTTGCTCTTCACTCTCTCCCACCACATGCGGGCATCTCCTGATAAGCAGAAAGAAGCGCACTTGACCTTCTCAACTTCTGGCCAGTCAAGAAGCTCCATGGTGCTCTCCAGTGTCTTAAACCAAGCCTGAGCATCCCAGGGCTCAGTCGTGCCTGAGAAACTTTCTGGCTTTAGCTTCAGCCACTGTATCAAGTAGGCTTCTTGTCTTCTAGGTGCTGTGAGGACTTCCAGGGCGGCTGATGGAACTTCAGTCACCACTGGAGTCTCCACATTAAAAGTTGGAGGAGTGGGAGGGACTGACTGCTAATTCGCCATCAGATTGGCTATCACTTGTTGCTGCTCCGCCACTTGTTTCTGGAGTTGAGCCACAACCTCAGAGAGATTTGGTTCAGCTGCTCTGGGCTCTTCGTTCTCCTGTGCTCGGTCCTTAATACGAACAGTACGGGGACGTCCTCTTCTTGACATCTAGTTATGTAGAGAAAACAAAACTAAAATCGTCTCTACGCTTTCTAGACATATATACATATGTAAACAAAAGAATCAAAACTTCTATCTTACTTAAACATTTTTAAGCAAATACTCTATACTGCAAATAATAAAGAAAGCATAAAAGAAAATTTTAAATACTTTCTTACTTGAAGACGGCAAGGATGGTGCTGATGTGCGATGCTGGAGAATGGGAACTGCTCTGATACCAACTGTAACGACCACCCTTCTTACTACTACTACTCTCTAAGGATGACCGTTACTTAACTACTAACTCTACTTAACCGGTATGATTAAAATCCTCGAAGAAACCCTACCGAAAAATTCCGGCAGAGTCTCCCCTGTACCGATGACCATATTCAACAATACATGCAATATATACTCAGCCACAAGCGGCTGGAACACATATCAATCAACCACGCAGTATAATAAATCCCAAAATAAAGAAAGCAACACACAAATATCTACTTACTAAACTGAACTCATCCTACATGCAATCTAAACAGAATAATCTCAAATGTTTACAATAACTAAAATGCGGAAACTAAAATTAAAACTTCTTTCCTAGTCCCAAGTCTTCCATAGTCCTGGCATCACACATCCTTCGAACACCTCCTTGTCGCCTTCCTTTCTATATCTTTTCCTTTCCTGTATCTGCAGTAAGAGGAAGTGTAGTCTATAAGCAAAATTTACTTAGTAAGCGCTATCTAACTCATAAAAAAATCTCGATATGCATGTATATATATCTATAACATGAACTAACTGAATGCTTACTAAAGACTGCTCATGCTCATCTAATAGTAAAAGAATCAAACAGGCTGAAATGCTAAACATGTAAGCTACTTATGCTCTTCTAACAGCGGGAGGAACAAAGCATACTGAAATGTTAAACATGTAAGCAAGTCTAACATAAACATAAACATAGGCATAAACATGAACATGACTTGAACATACTTGCATGCGTACTTATACACCTACTATTGTGGTGATCTAGTTGCACTTAGCGGTACCGTAACATAAGTTGTTGATCAAACAACTACTCTAGCGCTAGGTTGGTAGGGATCCGAACTTAGGACCGGAGCCCCCCTTTATTCTGGCGCGCTCACCGGGCTTAGGTCCCCAGATCATACCACCATCCCAGAACATATCTTAGTTGATTCTGGCGCGCTCACCGGGCTTAGGTCCCCGGATCATATCACCATCCCAGAACATATCTTAGTTGATTCTGGCGCGCTCATCGGGCTTAGGTCTCCGGATCATACCACCATCCCAGAACATATCTTAGCTGATTCTGGCGCGCTCACCGGGCTTAGGTCCCCGGATCATACCACCATCCCAGAACCTATCTTGGTCTTTTCTTTCTTTTCTTATCTTTCTTATACTTTTCTTAAACCCAAAATACTATTAGGGTATCTTTCGTATGCACCTATGAATGAAACTAACTGCGTAACACATAATCATTCATAGAATACAAAAGAAATCTGCACATACAATACTTATCATGATCTGAACCATATCGGAATTTAATCAAACACCTGTGCAACATGAGTCTACACCATTCTAATCTAATCTATACTGTTACTATAGTTACAAGCATCCTCAATCAAAGCTTAAGAACTTCATAAGCCAGAACGGAACAACACAAATCAAACTCTACTTAACTGTTCTAAAAAAAAACAAGTACTGATAGAAAGAACAAGTGCAGTAGCAATCAATCCTAAACCTCCAGATGCACAAAAGCAAGTCTAACAATGTTGTAACTAACCCAAGTTATCAAAGACTGGATCACCAAGAATCAAATCGACAAAACGAATCCAATTAAAACTCATCCCAATCAAAACTCATCCCAATCAAACTCATAACAAAAACTTCGTGATAACCAGATTCGTATCAAGACTTCCACAAGATCTTCAAGCCGAGACATGAGTACTATAGGAAACCAATTTGCAACCCAACCCACCATTTGTATTCCTAACAGGCATATAAACAAATAGTTACCATACAGCAAGTTCAAACCGCACACTTCGCAGAGGTATTCGAATCCAAACTTATTCCCAGGTAAGTGAAATCCACGGGTTCCACACAAAGAGAACACCACCGAAAATCAACTCCTTCGATATCAGAAAACTGCGGCCAAGAAAACCCAGAAAACCTTGCGATACAAACACAGAAAACCTCGGCGAAACATCAATCCGAACGGAACTCTAGATCAAGGATTAAACCTCGGAGCTATCCTACTGCAGGTGAGGAAGCACTTACCTCGTGTTCTTGAACTCACAGCCGGAAGAAAGCTTCTAGGGCTTCGGCGAGCTTGAGATCGCAACTCTTCGGTCGCCCCTTCGAGCCAACGGATTTTCCTCGACAGGAGAGTCCCTATTCGGTGAAGAGCTCCCGGGACTTGCCCCTCACCGGCCGCCGGAGAGAAACCCTTTCTTGGCTTCGTCTTCGCCCGAGCACGAAATAGCGCCGCTCGAAGAATCGGGGTCACGGGAGAGA